>NC_135357.1:30858190-31125690 GCF_051622035.1 Arctopsyche grandis
TATTTCTGAATGTAAATTTTTTTATTTAACAGAAATATATTTATTGAATGCGCAATTTATTTTATTCTAATGCGCAAATGATTCGTTCTGAGGAGCAAAGTTATTTTTATTAAATGCACCGTTACCCATTGCTCTTATGTTGTTTCATACATAAGCAGAAAACTTCTAGAGAAGTGCTCTTACTCATGACTGACAGCTCAAATGTACATAGATACTTGTTATGTAGTTCAGAGGTCTCTAAATTTAGTTAGTATCTTAGGGTCCTTTTGTAGATTAATATGACTGATCTTATAGGACAGCTAATGTTTGAGTTAACTCGAAATAGCAAACGCTTTAAGTAAATGTTTACATTGTTCAAGCACGCTTCAAGTTGAGTGCACAGTGAAGCGACATGACAGAAAACAACAAACTGTCATCGAGCTAAACTGCATGCGTTTAAATGATGTTCCACAAATAACGCGATGTAATAAGACAAGGAAGTTAATGAGGTGGCGTTGGTAACTTTATGACAATCTTCACCTCCTGTCGTTTGGTTTTTGATATAACGATCGAATAACTTTTACAGTAAGAATTTTAGTGGTTGGCGCTTTAATCTGTCTTCATTTTTACTTACCTCTTCTTACCTTGTCTTATTTTCATACCACCAAAAGGTTCAAAGATTAAGATTGACATACTTATGTAGTATGAATTAGCATAATGTTTAGTACATTGTAAAATATTTGGTACGAATATACTTTGTAACAGATATATTTTAAGAATGCAAATCATATTCTTTATTTAGACTAGAACTGCTTTTGAGAATTCGTTAAATCTAAAAACAAAGCCTAGGAGCAAGAATTCACACGACGAATGCTAATAAGGCAATTTATCGGTGAAAAGTGTGCCTCGTGTCGAATGCTCCTTTTAAATGCTTAACACCTGCTTTGTTTGTCAATTTTAATGTCAAAGAACTTTAAAGCGAACATTTGAACCAGGCAAGTGCAAATGACTCACATTATGTAATATATACACTTGGTTAAAACGGTGAAAGACTAACCTAGAGCCCTATATCTGTGTCCGATAGATCGTGTGTTTGACACCATGGCCGTATTTACGGCCCAGGAAGCTCAAATTAAAGTATTATGTGCCGTGTCACGCTGGGTCATTGATAAAATGAAAAATTGCTTCCTATGGTTGTTGTCAACGTTCCGAACCTGGCTGCCATGTGACCCGTGAGCCCCCAATTAGGCGCATTATCGAGTTGTTCGAGGGGTCCCCTCTCTGGCCTTCGTGATGATGATGATGATGATAATGATGATGAACCAACCATGAGAAAGCCGCACAGTACTCCAGGTCATGGAGGGAAAATCTCAGCTGAAACCTGGAAACTCACTATGTGACTTATGTGAGAAAGCAGCTCTGTACCCGAGGGTCATAGTGCGAAACTCTTGGATATAAACAGTAAGCATGAAAGTGGTCAATCGGTCAAGCCTTCGGGTTCTCGGGAAGAGAAAGCTCGTACGTGCTTTTGCACGAAGATCAGTGCTGAATGCGAAATAAGAAAAAGAAGCCGATCCAGATCAAACTACCTTGGACTGGTTTGAAGTTGGAAGTAGTTAAATTCACATCGAACCCATCAATATGTCTTCGCTTATTAGTTATATTTAAATTTATGAAGTTCATAATTGGATCTGTCTATGAAAGGTCTTAGAAGAGATGGGTGTCCCAAAGCAACCAATAACTAAAGAGCGGACCCAGAGCGCGCCGTTCATTGTTCAATTGTTGTAAATGCATTGTTAAAGGTTCACCGAACCTTTTTTTTGGACTCTAGCTTTGTAAATAGAGCCAAACCGCCCCGATTCCTGGAAAAATCACGGTCTCTATCCGCGCTCTACTAATAACTTATATACCTAATTTATATACATATGTACATAGTACGGCAACAGTAAGAATAGATGAGTTTTTTTCAGATTTAGATGTGTACTGTCTCCTGATATTTTTAATATATATGAGGATACATAATGATAAGAGTACTCTACGGATGGGAAGGTGGAATAACAATAGGCAGCAGAAAGATTTCTAAAATAAGATTCGCAGTCGACATGACGTTAATTGCCAGCAATGAAGATGAAATGGCTGAACCACTTCGTAGAATAGATAGAGAGTAGACACCTGGTTAAAGAGATAAACAAAAATTTTATTCGTTGACAGATTTGAGACTCTCATAAAGTCCAACGCTCTAAATTACTATGAGGAAGTCGAGGGCTTTATCTACCTGCTTTGATCTTAAGGGAAGGAGGATGCCAATCGGAAATCGAAACGGCGTTGATAAGTTTGTTAAAAATCTGGAAGAACCGCTCTATTATGAAAAGAACGAAGATCCGTTTGGTGCGATCTCTGGTCTTCCCCATTGCATTGTATAGAGTCGAGACATGGACCCTGAAAAAGAGAGAAAGGGACCGCAAGACGCACGAGCATCTCCATCCTCAAAGAACTGGTAGTCTTACAGAGACTCCACAATATGTAGGAAAAGGGCTATTTTATACTTTGGCCATATAGCCAGGAAGAATGTGTAGAGTCTGAAGAGGCTGGTAGTCACCGGAACGCTGAAGTTGGAAAGGCGAGCGAGAGGACGGTCTTCCAAGAGATGCTCTGGCCAAATCAAAGAACTGATGGGATCGTCCCATAACGCCCTTTAACTTGGCACATAACCGGGAGGAGTGGAAGTGGATCATCCATCAAATTCAAGATGACACCAATGAAGACGACGCTCAGCATTGAGCAAAAGAGAACGAATAAGAAGTTTATAATCAGTGCAAAACGTTTTTATAGCATAGTGTGACCCAAGACATACTCCAGATACTGTCCTTTTTCATATTCAGGTGCATATGTATGAATTTCAGATACTTTATAATAGCCATGAATGTTGTATCTACATATGAACTGATGTGGTTTTATGTTTCATAAATAAACATTTATGCTATGCTGACACTCCCAAAGTGTTTGTCATTCTTGAATTTAGAAGTTCAGATAATCATACGAATTGAGCATATTGGAATTGTATCTTTCTAGTACGTGGAAAGTACTATTGTAGCTATATTAGACACCCTCCTCAAAATATAATAAAATATAAACATAGTTGAACTAATAATTGTTCAAGCATTTAATAGAGAAGTTTATTTTTATGTAGTTTTATTTATGTACTACATGTACGTGCTATTGTATAGTTCGTATAGTCAGCGATGCTGTAAATATAAAAAGGCTCGAAAGATAAGATTTTCCAATAAGAAGTCAATAGGATACTCATCAGATTTATCGTCGAACGGACCAAAATGTTGATTATTCCTTTCAAATTTATGAATGGTTCTTCTTGTGACAGGAAGGGGAGGAGCGTTTCGGGCTAGGCCTGGGTTCTCGTTTAAAAGAATCCTCATTCACCTTTTGTGCGTCCTGCAATTATGGATTTCGGAGGGTCCTTTTATGTAGCTCCTTGGACGTGTCCTTGAATTGGTATGTGGAGTCCGTTTGAAGAAGAAGCATTTAAGGCATTCCTCAGAGCCGGAAGACATCTCGCTACGTGTCGAGATTTAATCAGGTCCGGTTCGTCCAGGAAGGACCGGGTTTGGCTATCTTTTGTCCCATACCGACGCGTCGGTAGACAAGCGTGTCATACTAATACTACGTACACGTGGCAAATTGGTTATTTATATTTTTTATTTTGATTTTTGAGAAGAAGAACATGTGCGAAATGCGAAATTTTGAAAACGAAAGCCGAATGCGTGAACCAGATGACGCTGCCATACCAAAATTGGAGTGAATGCTCTTTGGTCTGACGGTCTATGCTTGACGTATGGCGAAAATTTGCTATTATGCTGAGAAGATGTACTTTGATATTTGGCAAAATCTTTTCGATTGAATTTTAAGATACTTTCATGGTCAACTGCTTGTGATCTTTGGTATTGTTAATTTTTATTGTTTTTTTTTTTAAATTACGATGCGAAAAATTGTCACAGCCTTGTTTATATTTATGATATTTTATAAAAAAAATATTGTATATACTTTGTAAATTGATAAAATAGGTCATGAACTGTAATAATATAGCGTATTGGATGATACATATCTAATTTAAATAAATGGGAGTGAAAAAATAGCTTTACCACTTTTTCAATGAGTTGCAAAGAGGTGGTAGAAAAAGGCGTATGTTAAGCGAGCTGTCATCGCTCTAATCTGACATAAGATTCCGATGTAAATTTTAATGATTTAATGATTAAACTTATCTAGTTTCTCGGAGACATTAGCTTACTTGAATGTTAGCTAACCCCCGTATGGCGGTAAGATATCAAAGCGACCTAAAGAGTGGATGTGGTTCAAACTCAGATCACAATTTTTAAAGGGCAGGAATGTCACTAAACTAACACAGCGGAGCTAATAAAAAGGGTTTAGTGAAATGCTTTGAATACTTGTAATAAAAAACATTGAAATCAGTGGGAGTGTTTTTGAAAACGACTTTTTTTTACTTCAAATAATCTGTTAGTGAATTAAAAAAGGAATATGAGAATGTATAAAAGCATGTAATATTAAGTTTAAATGAGATGAGAGTAAAAGAGAGTGAAAAAAGTAAATTTACTATTGTTTAATTGAGTTGCAAAGGGGCGGTGGAAATACGCATATGGATAGCTAGCTGTCATCGCTCCGATCTGACACAAGATTCCGATGTAAATTTTAATGATTTCGTTAATGATTAAACTTCTCTATCTTCATGTTGGAAACAATAGTTTACTTCAATGTTAGCCAACTTCCGTATATCAGTAAAGTATCAAAGCGGCCTAAAGAGTGAAAGTGGTTCAAAACAGATCACAAATTTTTGACGAGCAGGAATTTCAGTGAAAATGTATGTTTTCCTTTCTCAAAGTAAGGCTGGAACGGATGTAACTATTCTGATCGCTCCTACCCAGAAGTTTATTATTTTGCGACAGTTTCTTGAAGTCATTCTTTCTTGATTCTTGATTCATGTATGCAAAATTCTGTAAAGTTAAACTCGACACTAAACCTGGTAGAGCAATAATTTGTCTCCAAGCAACTATAATAAATAAGGAGAATGCTTGCAATGTTTGAAAAGTGGTTTTCCTAGCAACAAATAAGGTACTATGTATGTATATATGTATATATAGAACGTTTAAAACCTTCTTAGTATTGCAGTTAGATGTTAGTCAAGACATTGATCTCAACAGATTTACCGATCATGTTTATATTTCAATCATTGCTTCTACTAAACATTTTGTTTATTTTTTTAGGATGGGGCAGAGTGGCTATACGTGCGTTCGCCACGTTTTCGGCTGGTTGAATCTCATCATATGGGTGAGTTTCGCCAATTATTACTCAGAATATACCCGAAAAATTGCTCAGATTTATTCTGGGTGCTATGCAACATTTTCCGGTAGGTATTTATTTTCATTATACTCATGTTTTAATCATCAAAATTTCGAACGTTCGAAATGTGATTCAACCGGCTCGATTCGTAACTACTCAGCACAGCTAGTGTTTCTACTCCTACGGATTTTGCCCACTCGGCGAGATCGTTGATCCGGGATAATGTGGCGTTGACGATGATGCAATCGACTCGAGTGTGTCTTGCACGAAGGTCGTTGTCATCGTTTGATCCGATGATGGTCTGCAGCATTGGAATATTAGGTCAAAATTGGATCGAAGCAATTGCAAAGGTTGCTTAACTCTGCTCATATTAAATGCTCACGAAAATTGCAAAACGGTAATAAAATGAAGTATTTTTCATACGACTCTAAAAGCATTAATTTTGCATATGGATTTTGATGACTTTTGAGTAGAATTTTAAATCTAGAGAGTTGTCATCGATGCCTTTATATGTATGTCATAGCGATCGTTTAATTTATGAGGTTGGCATTTGGGCTCATCTCTTTTTTTTTTTGCATAAAACTTGATAAATCAAGTATTGCTGCGATATATATATATACAAATTACATGTGTACCAGTGGTGTGCTGTGAAATTCTCCCTATTTTTGTCGCACAAACTTATTAACGTGTGCGCGAGCAGGATACAAGGGGACTCGGTGACGTCATACCGAGTCCCCTTGTATCCTACTCGCGCACAAGTAATTACAATCACAATTTCAAAACAAGGAGATTTTCACGGCACGCCACTGGTATGTATCTACTTCAGATGTATGTATGTAAAGTAGGTCTAACTTTATTACAAAAAAATTGATAGGTTTGTTGGGGAAAGTTAATTTGAAAGATTTGATTTTATTTACAAATATCAATAATTGTACGATCGAATCGGATATTTTAACGTATGTATATGTATGTACATAGATATGGTGTCTTTTATTTTTTGGATTTTGAGATAACTATTTTAGATATCACATGTAGACTGTTTCTTGTAACTAGTCTTCGGCGTTGGCTGGGTATTCGTCAAATAACAATAGACCGCTACAAAGCAAGAGAGTAAAAGACCATGGTTGACAATAGTGAACCATTTTTTGTGCCAAAATCATCGTCCCAATGCTAATCTCTGCGTATTACTGGTCTTCAGCATTGGCCGGATGCTTTTTAAATAACAATAGACCGCTATAGTAGTGTTCAAAGCAAGACAGCAGAAAAAGCATGGTTTTACTAAGAAATTGACAATAGTGAACCATTTTTTGTGCGAAAAGCATCCATCGATCGCCGATCTTCGCTTATTAACAGATTTAGGCGTTGGTTTGATGCTCGTCAAATAACAATATTCTTCATTATCGTTCAAAGCAATAGAGCAAAAAAACATGGTTGACAATAGTGAACCATTTTTTGTGCATAAAGCATCGTCCGAACGCCGCCTTTTACTTATTACAACAAATTATTGAAGATTGTATCCTTATTGGGCAGGACCAGTGGGCTGAGAGCACTGGTACGAGAAAAACTCGTACTTTCTACTGCACGATCTTTTTATCGCTTTATTGGTTGTTGATATATGATGGATCGAATTTAAATTGATTTCTCAAGATTTTTCAGACAATCTATTGTACTTCGATTTAATAATTTATATTTGCTTTCCTTAGAAATAATAGAAATTTAAGGCTACTCCTTACCGATACTTAACGAAATTTGAAATTCCATTAAATTTGCAAATAAGATGTATGCAGTTTTGAAACAAAAGTTTTCCTCATATTGAAATTCATATACATATGTACAATCAATTAGCATTGTTAACACTTTGACATTAACAGTACACATTTTACAGTTAGCTAGCCAAAAAATATGTCCAAAAATAAAAGTTTGACCGTTGCCGATTTATAAATGTATTGGCTATTCAGTTTTATGGTTTTTGATTATGCTAAAATACTTGTTTTATTACGTATAGTCTCACTTTCATTGTGACATCATTATGGTGTTAATAGTAATAAAATAATAAAAACAGATCCATTATGTTTATTTTTTTTGAATATTTTATAAACTAGTTTCAGTGGGACTTCCTTTTAAGTTAAAAGGAACGAACTTACAAAACAACTACATAGTATGTATATAATTTAACTTTCTTTTATTTTGGTTAAGTGGCGGAAAAGTTACTGACTATCATTTGCAGTCGCAAAAAAGCTTCGATTTCTAAATAACAAAGCGCAGAGAAGAATAATGGCTTATTGTTTTTTAATAAGAACATAGTTCTTCCTGATCTAATGGCATTATATTTATTCACACGTCGTTGCTTGCACTATTGTTTTAAATTCCCCAACTATAAACATACTTTCAATGCTCGTCTTTCATGTTCAAACCAATCCAATTATATTTTTCATTGTAAATTTTCAGATTTCTGGATGCCTGCTGGTCAGTGGAGGGGTTTGGCTGAGGGTCCAGTATCCCGGACAGAGCACCCTCTTACCGCACCGAGATGGAGTCGGATTGGATTCTTTCCTGATCGGAATAGGAGCCATCTGCTTCTTGGTGGCCTTCCTGGGATGCTGTGGATCAATGATGCAGTCTAGGTGTCTGCTGGTCACCGTGAGTGTCTAACGGGGAAACTAGATATGGATGATCCACTTAAAAAAGCAATCGATAGGCTCGACAGGTGGTTTCTGCGGTGAAGAGATCGGTTCACTTTAACATCATTGAAACTTATTTGAATTGTATTCGGCATTGAATGTATGAACGTATTGTATAAAAACAGTCAGGACATAAAAGTCACATGTAATGATTTATTTTCAATGTATAAATATTCATTATATTATTGTAAAGCTCATG
Organism: Arctopsyche grandis; assembly: GCF_051622035.1. Classification (NCBI taxonomy): domain Eukaryota; kingdom Metazoa; phylum Arthropoda; class Insecta; order Trichoptera; family Hydropsychidae; genus Arctopsyche; species Arctopsyche grandis. The sequence goes on from NC_135357.1 coordinate 30,866,420, forward strand.
ACTTTCGAATTGTCCTCCTACGATGCGGTCCATTGGCCTTCTGGTCTTCGATTGTTTGATAAAAAGACCAATGCTTAGAAACGCAGCTTCGTTCTCGGAGGGGACTCAGAACGTTTTGCACTTTCACTAGCCACTCTTGGTGAAAGTACCAGAAATGTGCATCACGACACTCGCCGAAATGATGTGTAAATGTAGCTTTTTGGTCTCAAAGTGTACAACTTTCATATTTGTAATGATGATGATTCGTCTAGTCACTTATACATATGAAGCATTTACGCTTGTATAATTTCGCGCGTATCAATTTACAGTGTTGGCCTTTATTCTAATTTTTTTCCGCAGTGTCTGCTCACTTTGTCGCTTGAGTCACACGTTACAGTTATTTGGCAGTCGAGTTGTGCACACGTCAATCTCAATGTCATTCCGTCAACGTTCACCAAAATGTAGTAATGACCAACATTATGCACTTACATAGTATATCAATCATATAAAACAGACTATATTTTAGGAATCTTATTACTTTATCATCTTGAGTCACCTTCGGCTCGCAGACGATATAGTTTTAATAGCTCGCGCGATACAGCTGACCTACTTAACAGATCAACACAGCTGGACAGGGAAAGTAGGAAAGTAGGATTAAAAATTAGCGTAGATAAGACCAAACTAATGTTTAATAGTTATTGCATGCCTGATAGCATCTCATTCAGTGGCGGCTCGTCCATATGGGCTGCGGGACTGCAGCCTCCTAGTACAGTACACAGTGCCGGTTTTAGGGGGGGGGGGGCTAGGTCGGGTGGCGCCCGAGGGCGCCAAATGAGTTAGGGCGCCGAACGATGCGCCAAAGGCGCTTTAAAATTTAAAATAAGAGCGCCAAAAGCCATTCAAAATTTTAGATTAGAGCGCCAAAGTCGAAAGTTTTTTCTAAGGGTGTTTAGAAAAAATTGCCCGAGGGTGGAATCGGGTGTAAGGCCGGAACTGACAGTACAAATGCATGCTATTTTTGTCGTCCACATGGGCTGCGGGGCTGCAGCCTCCCAGTATAATACATATTCAAGCTATATTTGTTTTCATTCGATCACCGGTTTGGTTAACGAGCTACTACAGCCTGAATAATCTCTGCAGCCTCCCCACTATGAAATCTCACGAGCCGCTACTATTCTCATTAGATAATAAAATAGTAGAAGTAGTAAATAATTATTTATGTCAAATAATTGACATGTCCGATAGTAAAGAAGAAGAAATAAAGAGGCGTATGAAACTAGGATGGAGTGCATTTGGACGAATGAATGTTGTTTTTAAATAAAAAAAATGCCACTGCCTGAAGAAAAAGATTTTTTATCAATGCGTTTTGCCAGAGATGACGTATTGATGCGAAACTTGGACATTGAATGCCAAGATGCTGCAGAAAGTTCAATGCACTCAAAGCAGTATGGAACTCTGTATGCTTGGCATGATGAGGAAAGATAGGAAACGGAATACGTGGGTGAGAAGTATGACAAAAGTAGTGGATATAGTGGATAGAGTGAAGATATTGAAATGGCAATGGGCTAGAAGAACGAACTAGAAGAACGGACGAAAGGTGAACTAAAGAAATACTAGAATGATTCCCAAGAGAATGCAAAAGGGCAAAGGGAAGACCACAGGGAAGATGGGTAGATGAAATACGGAAAATGTGTGGTGTGAGATGGATGAGAGTTGCGCAAAACAGAGACGAGTGGAAGCGTGTTGGAGAGGCCTTCATCCAGCAGTGGATAGTGAGATGATGATGATGATTACTTTATCACTGATATTTTATATCGATATACATATGATAATAGTTTCAATACGTGAGCTGTTATATTTGAAAGTGGCGGAAGTCCAATTTTCAGTTACAAAAACAAAATCACTTATTTTAATCCGATGTGTTAAGAACCTCGGAAAAGCAGAATAAACGTATTACAGGCTACCAGTATTTTTACATATTGTTAAACGCAAAACATTATATTAAATGTTTTGCGAAATATTTCTCAAAATAAAGAAAAGTGGACTTATGCCACTTTCAAATATAACGGCTCAGATGTACATACATATATATATATATATATATATATATATATATATATATACTTATACATAAGGTAATTTTAAAACTAAAAGTTTAATGCTCCTGTTCACTTATAACTGATCTTAATACCATATTATTATACGCTGTTTATAAGTTCAAGTGACTAATGACTGTAATTATGGTAAAGAGATATGATCTTTATGCTTTTGATTGACATGATTAACATGAATTTAATCGGGATAGAGAACTTTGTAGGAATTAAATTGTTCGTATCGTGTATTGTTTTTACCCGAGACCTTGTCTGGTCTGAGTTTCAAGGCAGTCTATTGATTTACAAATTAGATCATTTTAAAATCGATTTCTAAAACAAAAAAGACTGATTTTTAAATGAAAATGTATAGCCTCTGAGCAGACGTTCACTTTCAGTGATTCTTACACCATATACAAACAGATAACTTTATCTTGATAATAATAGCAATCGTATAAAGCTGTTTAGATAAATCAATTTTATGAGTTTATTGTTTGCTATACTTTAAATATAAGCAACACAATGCAAATAATTATATTATACATCTTACCTTTTAGATGTTCTGTACTTTTTCTTATTACACTTTTGTCTTTCATTTGTCAACGTTGATATTTTAAATATGCATACTAATGTTATCACAGCAGTCAATTTCAGTGTCAAAGTTTAAATCAGTTTTAAGATAACGAATCTGTACAGCACGAACACAAAACAATTTACATATGTATTCTGTACTTTTTCAGTATTTCAGTCTGGTTGTGATGCTGTTGTGCGGAGAGTTCGTCGCAGCTTCATTGGCTTTTGTATACCGAGAGCCGATCAATAGGCATATGCGATCCCAACTTCGGCACGCCATCAAAATCCATTACAACACGAGCGCCGACAACAATCTCATGCTTATATGGGATCACGTTCAATATGAAGTGAATTTATAACATTATTTTATTTTATTTTTATTTAATTTATACCAGGAAGGCCTAACAGGTAAACCCAATGCGCCTTCCTGGCCAAAGTCAATTATATAAACATATATGTACACCATCCATATATACAAAAATACTTACACGTATACACAAATGCACATACATATACATACACACATTATACATGCATATACACATAAACTCATAAATACATAAATACACATAAATTATTCATATATATATATATATATATATATATATATATATATATATATATATATATATATATATATATGTATAAAAATAAAAAATAGCATACATGTATAAATAAAGATAAAACCAACATACATACACATTATGCTAAATAGTAATATTACAAAATGAAAACAGCATGTGTAAATGGGTCTACGTGACGAGACAGAATGTTAAACGACAGAAAACGCAAATATCGGAAGGCAAAGATCGAAAATCGAAAGATCTTAAGTCGAAAGATCAAAAAAAAAAATGGTGCATGGTAAACGGTACATACTCACGTACATACTTACTTAATTTGCGCGAGCAGGATATAACAGGAACAAGAGGAACAGGCTTTTCCTCCCGTATTCTGCGCGCGCACATTAATACGGGAGGAAAAACCATGCACCATTTTTTTTTTGATCTTCCGACTTAAGATCTTTCGATTTTTGATCTTTGCCTTCCGATATTTGCGTTTTCTGTCATTTAACATTCTGTCTCGTCACGGAGTCCGTGTGTAAATATTTAGCTAGAAGTCATTTAAAATATGCTGCCTGACAGAAAAAACAATGCAGTAAAAACATCAAGGCTCCCAGAAAGCAGGTTAAATAATCGAATGGCTCTTGAAAGGGGCGAGTCATTAAGCACATTAGTTCTGGCCCGAATAGGCAGAAATAGAGTTCTCGGTTTCTCAGGTACCCTAAGTTTAAGATTACACAGAACTTCAGGAAGATGACATTCACCCCTTAGAATTAAAAAAAAAAGCTTTCCAAGTTGATTGCTTCAACATGAAGCCAAGGAGTCAAAGCCCAAGGATTATTAATTAGATTTCAATGAAAAGTTTTCATATTTACACAGAAACTTATGTTTTTTTTTGTATGAATTTCAGCTACACTGTTGCGGCGTGGACTCGTATGAAGACTATCGTCAAATTGACGCCTGGCCGGACAGCAGGATAGTACCAGACTCCTGTTGTCGGACAGGTGAAAGATCAGCTTCCTGTGGAACGTCTGGAGACGTGAGCAGGTGGTGGCCTGACGGCTGTGCCACCAAGTTGTCACTCTGGTTGACCGAGCGGCTTCACTATTTAGCCATCATCGGTTTTCTAATAGCATTCATACAGGTTTATATAATGGTAATTAGTGAAATGATATCCACTTGCATGTATTATTTTATATATGTGCTTTGTTTATTTTTGTTGTTTCAGCTATTTGGATTGATATCGTCGATGGTATTGTGTTGTACGGTTCGTCACAAACGTGGCTCACGAACTTACCAATCGTACCAGCCAGCCTCCTGACTGGAGCGAGAGCCACTCTCCACCGACAGATACACACACCGATCTTCAGATTGATATGTCTTTATATAAATATGTAGGTAACGGTAACGGGTGAGACTGGTGAAATATTGTATTGCTGTTCGGATTGCACCGTTGTTTCCTTGAATTTTTTCAATATAGTAAATTGTAAGGCTTCTTGTATACTATTCTTGCGTAGGGGTGGGTGGAGGATCCAAGTAAAAGGCCAAAGTCGTGTCACAGCATTTATTGATGATTAAGGAGATACACGCACTGGCAGTGCTCCGTCCAGAATGTCTTGATATTGCCTAAGTACCGCCTTACATATAAGGGGCAGGTCTCTCAGGGCATGCGGTTACTTCCTTATTGTTTAGGCATGTACCCGGATATGTATTCCCACGACACCCAGTCCCACGGTATCGGTGTTACTTCTAAGAACTCCACGGGAATGCGACCGAGTACCGCTATCGCCGCTAAGTGCATTCATTGTTTAGCCGACTTGCACTTAAGCCTTTAGATAATCCTTGAAACCAATTATAACGGTCACACTGTCTCTGGGATGTTACTTGGCCTAATCCGGGGGTCCGGCCTTACTCGGCGGTGTACGTAACACTATAATATAATGTTATGGTCGGTTGTAATAATGGTCAGCCATTTTGAATAATGGTCGACAATATTGAATTTTGGGCTATTTGCCAGATAATATGATTTAAAATCTAACCGATACGATGGTATGGTTATTATAGAGGCTATAATCGGGATACTCAATGGCTTTTTTTTATGTTCTATAAATTTTAAGCTAATTTTATTATATACATATATACCAGGAAGACCTGACAGGTAAATCCCAATGCGCCTTCCTGACCTATTACTAAGAATGCAGCATTTTTATTACATAAGTCGCTGAATTACAAGACACTGAAAACTTGAAATTAACGAGATATCTATTGATTTTAATTTGTACATGAATTTTATTGTACATTAATCATACTCAAATAGTGGTGATATAGTAGGGAGAAAAGTTGGTGCTACTATAGTATGCGGTCTACCTTAGCATGCGATCTACCTTTGAATCGCAGTCGATTATTTATTTGTTATTTTTATCATAGCAACGAAATTTTTATTACAATTTTTGTTTTTTCCTGCTGCCCCATAATGTTGTCGAAGCATTTATATCAAAATATCGTCATCAGATAACATCTCTCTTAACCACATCTTAAATGAATAGGGCCAACTTTAACTTAACCTAACCTATCCTGACCCTTAAATAAATAGGTGTTGGCTGCTAAGATATGTTTTTATCTTATCTTAGCATATCTTAGCAGCCAACACCTATTTATTTAAGGGTCAGGATAGGTTAGGTTAAGTTAAGGTTGGCTCTATTCATTTAAGATTAGGTTGTTAGGGATCAAAGCTATGCATAATTAATAAATAAAAAAATGTAAAATCACGACGTTAAAAAGGCAGCATCACTTTATTTCATTATTTGATAATACACATGTCTTTGAAATATGAATACACATTGTTTCAATTATATCAAGTTTAATAATAGATAATTTTCATTTCAGATTTTATACCTTGTTGCACATGTTTGGATATCTTCAGTTGAATTTGTATCATTTCCAAGTCTTCCTATATGCAAAATTGAAATATTGGGTCGGAGAAGTAAAGTGGCTCTCTTGTAATCGTGTACGCTTTTGAAACGTACAAAAACGAAATGGACTTTTATATACATACCTAAATTTTAAAATATTGACAAGTTTTATTTTGCGTGCTTTATTTTTTTTAAGACCCATAACGAATATATACTAAAAAAACTAAAACAACGTGCACATATTTATGCTTAACTCATCGCTAATAGTTTTCCATTTACTACTTATGGAGTTCGGTTCAAGTAGTAAAGGGGTTAAGGATCGATTGATCGAATCGATACTAACGTATGTGCGTCTAAATTTAGGCGTGTCTCGAGTGTGTTTAATTCAAATTAAAGATTAATTATTGTTCATGAAAATAATTAACTAATTTAGTATATTTTTATTTTTAATTTATCATTGTACAAATGCATACGTATGTATCTTTGTTTATATATGAAATGGAAGTGCTATTATATTCAATGTAATGTATGATGTTTATGTTTGACGAGTGGGTCGCCGAGATCGTTTACTGGAAAAGTTGCATTTGTTGATTATTATATGCTATATATATATATATATATATATATATATATATATATATATATATATATATATATATATATATATATATATATATATATATATATATTATATGTCTGTATTTATTGAAAAATATTTGCATTCTGTTTGTTGTTTATAATGAAATGTATGTAAGTTAAGGTAGTTTTAAGTTGTGTGTAAGTAAATTATACACGTTAACTATGTAAGTTAATTGTATGCCATAATACTATGTGAATATTATTAATGTGTAGTTTATTGAAGTGTAGTACCAAAATAAAATATAATTTATATATTATATATATATTTGAAATCAATAAATGATATTTTATTATATGAAAATCAGTTTAAGAAAGCGGAATGATTTTTATTAGATTTGAAACCTCTTCTTTTCCCCATTGGAAACTATCAATCAAAACGGAAAATTAATGTTCAAAAAAAGGCTTTTATGTGTGATTTTAATATCTATTAGATATTTTATTTAATTTTTATTTAGTGACCTTGAGTGAATCCCAAAATCAAATGTTATAATATAGTATAATGGAGTGGGCCACGAAATTTATAAAAAAAATCAACAAAGCCTTGTTTAATTTAAAATTTTGTTTTTTTTTAAGATTAGAGTAAAATATCTTATTGTCCTTGATGTAATACGTACATATATGAAATATGAAATGTACATAACCTCGTACTACATGAAATGTACATAACCTCATACTATATGAAATGTACATAACCTCATACTATATGAAATGTACATAACCTCATATTATGTACATAACCTCATATTATGTACATAACCTCATATTATGTACATAACCTCATATTATGTACATAACCTCATATTATGTACATAACCTCATACTAAGTATATTTATTTATTACAATTTCGCCATAGTGACATTACAGATTAGCTCCAGGTCGTCACTATGGCTAATTTATTACAAGACATTGAAAACTCATAATTAACGATACATCGAAATACATAATTATTACATACATACACATGTAAATCGAAACAATACCTGACATCTATGGTCAGATATTACAAACATCGTATAAATACGATTAATAACATTTTTCATGTAACAATACGAATTTTTACATTCCACAACCACAGAGACATCTATGGTGAGAAATCTGGCGAAACCTGAGATATAACAATAACTCGAGGCTTGCAACAGAAAATTGGGAAGGAAAAACCAATTTTACAGGAACCGTTTCAATGAAAATCAGAAAAATTGGCAAATTCTGATAAGAAACGATCGACCTCGATAAACCAAGGTCTGGCCAACAACGAGACTCTTAGTGGGAATCGAACCCGTGACATCAAGCACGAAATAATTCAATACTCACCACTAGACCACTCTGCTGGTTAATGAAATGTACATAACCTCATACTATATGAAATATACATAACCTCATACTATGTATATGGAATGTACATAACCTCATACTATATGAAATGTACATAACCTCATACTATATGAAATGTACATAACCTCATACTATATGAAATGTACATAACCTCATACTATATGAAATGTACATAACCTCATACTATGTATATGGAATGTACATAACCTCATACTATATGAAATGTACATAACCTCATACTATATGAAATGTACATAACCTCATACTATATGAAATGTACATAACCTCATACTATATGAAATGTATGAAATATTACCACATATGAAATGTAAATAACCTCGATGTTCTTTAAATACTCACATACATATGTACATAAGTTGGTTCTATTAGGCAAAATCGTACATTCAAATCCAGTACTAATTTATACAAATAAATGCTACATTCACATAATAGTCTTATGGTGGGGTTGCAAAGACTTAGGAAATATCAATATTTAACGTCGTCAAGTTCTCCTCCTCCATTCCATACTTATGCTTTGTACATAAGTGTCTATCGCGCTTAACATTATTCAGACAATTACTTGCCTGCTGAATACGATGCGGAGTGAAGTGCTTTTAAAGGCGTCATTGACTGACTTATAATTTGATTTGAGCTTTTCTGCACTTACCACTCGTAGCTTTTACACTCCTGTACACTTTGAGAGATGTCTTTCATCAAAATTGAGTCTCGTTTGAGAGTATAATTTGCGATTTCATATCATCTTTTGGCATGCGACATTATCGAATAATTGAAGGTTTATGTAGATGTGTATTCCGGCGGAATATCTTCGTACATCAAAGGTAAATGATTTAATTCCATTAGAATTTACATATGTAAGTATATGTATTATAATAAATTCGCTGTCGGCACAAGTTTTATACATAAACTAGTGTTGTACCCGATGAAATATCATCGCATGGGTGTTGGCAATTTAAGTTATTAAATAAAAATAAATTAAAAGAAATGTGTCGGTCCCGTGTTCGATTCGCACGCGGTCGAATTTTTTTCAAATACCTTTTAAATATATTTATATTTAATTGTTAAGTATGAAAAAAAAATGTTAAAAACTACCTACCTACCTACATATAAACAATATAAAACACTAACAAAAAATTGATGGCGCTACATTTATGATGGCGCTAAATGTTCAGAGACTTGCCTAGAGGAAACATTGGTAATAAACAGTATATATAGAAGGTTTTTTCTTTCGTTATTATCTTCGTACATTTTGTTGGCAGTTTTTTAGCTGTGACGTACATATGTACATATGTTGAATCGAAACGACTATTATAGTACGGTGAGCGTTATCGCAGATACACACACACAGAATAGCGATATTATATATATATAATATAAATATATGTATATATTTTTTTTACTGAAGTTAGGCCAACCGCTAGCCATACCAAGAAAAATATAAAAAAAAATAAATCCAAGAAAAATATTAAATATTCTATTAGAAGGAGTTGTAATGACTTTCTTATAATAAACGGATTATTCCGCAAAAAGTGATCTCGCACAAGTCACTAAAATCTCGATCACGGAACATCTGGCAGTCGAGTTCTTGTTAGTACAATATTTCGCGCGGTATGGAGTTTTTGGATCACCGAACCGTTTCTTATATGTAGCTAATTCTGACTAATTTTTTTTACTAAAATTTTACTCAGTGTGTTAAATATTCAAAAGTTTGCTCGGGATTCAATGAGTAAATTTTTTGCTTATACTTACTTACTAATTGATTCTTGTTTTTTTTATATTGGTTGGTGATTTTTTACTTTAATAATATCTTTCTGCATTATTATAAATATAAAGTTGAGTGTTGGCTACTCTTCATCTCTATATTTTGTACGCTTTTCAAAGTTTCGCGTGAACGAACACACACATCTCGCTGACAACAACGGACATCTAATTTATTCGAATCGAAGCGAAAATTCTTATACGTATTACTTCAAGTGTGAGAAAAATTACGAAGAATTTTCAAATCTAAATTTCACTTTTCAACGCAAATAATATATGTATATTGTATAATATTATAGGTATGTATGTAAATAAATGAAAAGTTTAACAGTAGAATAAAAATTGTACATTGAAAACCCGATCTATGTAAGTTGAAAATTGTACACATGTGACCTGTTTTATTTGCGCTGAGTTGGTTTTATGTAGCGTTCGTCCCATTCGAAGTGTAGTTCAGCGACGGCTTATCGACGCCATTCAGGGGTTGCAAACCGTTCAGATTGCACAGTGATGGCGCCATTTCCCGAGACAAAAGCCATCGTTGCTGTGTGCATTGTTCACCAAGAATAATGGGGGTTTGGAAAGTACCGATGGGACACAGTGTTTTTACCAGTGAAACATAAAAAAAATTGACGATCGCTGGCCATGAAACAGCAATTGTAAATCTCAACCCAAGTGAAGGCTATCATGCAAAATTTTATGCAAATAAATATATAAATACATATGTGTGTATACATACATATACATATATGCATTGGTGGATTAAATATATGCTATGGAGTTTTATTTAAAAAGTTTCCTAACCTGCAACATGTCATATAATGAGTTATGATTATAACCTGTTGCAAAAACTACATATGCATACGATTTGTTTTATATACAAATATGTATGAAAAAATACAAAGAACTTCCATACAAAATAAATTTTCATTAAGAGGGCATGGAATAACGCCTCGAACACTAACCTTTCCAAGCTCCAAGTAATACAAAATAAATCCCTAAAAATAATTTATAATACACCCATATATACTAACTTGAAAAAACTGCATGCCATAAATCCTATTCCGTTTGTTACAAACATTACTAACAAACTAACCAGTAGATTCTACGACACAATCACTAATAACCATACTAACACACTTGTGAAGAGTCTCGGTGATTACAACAAAATGTCTATACCCTTCAGGTATAACACACAGATTACCTAAACACAATCTGCTTTAGGTCATCGAATTTAGAGAGTCTTTAATTAATATTATGTATTAGATGTATTATGGGCATTTATAAGAATTGTAAATAGGTTTTTGAGCTCTTTTTCCTATTATGCTATACATTAACATTATAATAATATAATACTATGATTACTAACAAAATTAAATTAAAATTTTAATATAGAAAATGATCAGTAGATCAGTAGCTATTAAAATAGATATAAGATGTATTGTGAATATAATTTCGTAATAATAAAAAGCATTTAAAAATCAAAAAAAATAAGAGGACTAGACCCCAGCGCCTTGTCCATACAAAGGTATTAGACTTCTCCATTCCTCAATTACGACACTAGAGAAAAGCATTTAAAAATCAAAATCAAAGTGGGAAGCCGAAGTAATTATATTATATTTCAAGATATTGTAACGTGGGAACATGAATGAGAGTATCCAATATATAGACCCCGAACTAGGCTAACGGAACTCAGTAAGTGCCCGAAGAAAGCATACGCTCAAGTTCTCACGGACCTGGGCGTAAACAGTAGACTCACCAGGGTAGAACTTTAATTGCCTAGACAATAGACACATTAATGGATCTGGAAAGCTGTGCTGGGCAACTTGTCCTTTATAAGGAGGTACACACGGTAGATTGGATTATTCTGGAGTGAGCGGTGGATCCGTGTGGACCTCTTGCATCGTTGAATAAATACTGTGAAGCGACTTTGGCCTTCCATTTGGATCCTGAACCCACCCCTACGCAACAATATTCATATGTACATATATGTATGTGTACATACTTCAGTAAACAGAACATCTGTTGTTTAACAGATCAAACTAAAGTGCATACGTACATGATGCAACATTTCTATAGCCAATTGAAATGATAAGGTGCATTGAATTAGTTTCTATTCGACTTTCGTTCGTTTGGTATATACATATATATGTACATACATACATACTATACTTATTATGCGTGGAGCAAACTATCATTTGGCCAAGAAAAATAACATAACGTGTTTCATTTTTAGGTCGTATTAGCCTCAGAGAGTAATTAATGCACTCGTAACTAACTATAGCATTAATGTGTGGTGTTAGAGTTTTGAGCCAAACACTAAACCTTTTCATCCCCATACATTTGGCTTGTGGCTTGTGAATAAGTATACTTAATATTCCATCCGTGCGGACAGCTTTTGGCATCATTCCACGAGTTAATGGTCTGAATAATGCATTTTTGAGGCCGATAGCATGCAAAGGCTTCCGCCGACACATAATTACGTGCTGAAAGACACTAGATAAACAAACAAGTTAGATATAAATAAAAAAAGATCGCCCGTATAAATATTTGTCCTTTAAGCGAGGATTAGGGGTCGATATTTAATGGAGGATCTTTGGGTTGTAAATGCGACGGAAAGTTGGAACTTTTCAATTCTGACTTTCCAAGTATAAATGAGTAACGATACTCCCTTTCGATACTACCACGGTAAAGTTGGGTAACGAACGGTATTCGCAACTTAAAATCTATATCTGCAAAGGGAAATAAGAAAGTTTCGACCCCTACAGAATATCTCGTCCAACTTTATTGGACTTATTACGGAATGAAAGCTTATATTTATGTACGTGAGCTTTTCCGTCCGATTTCAAGGTCTCCTTCTGAGAATTTTGCGATAAATCAAATTCGAAATGGAAACGTATCCGACGATCGATCGGTTTAATGCTTGATTAATTATTGTCTCCGATTAAATCGCCATTTTGTGTCTGTCGCGGGCCATTTTGTGAGCTCGAAAGATTTGACAGTTTTTCCAGTTAATAATGTTATTTATCGAAGGTTGTTGAGGTGAAGCGAGGGCGCGGTGGCAAACAAGAAAGCCTTGCTATTGCATTAATATGAAAAAGATGAGGTTTTTTGCGAGACGAGAAGCAATAATACGGACGAAGCGATTTCGTAAACGGGCATTTTTAGAAATATTATGAAATTGTATATTATTTGCGTTGTCTTCGGAGCGCAAATAATATACAATTTATATACACACACACACACACACACACACACACACAAACACACAAGAAAAAAAGAAAATTGCGTTTTTCTTAAGGGAAATTATTGTCCCATAATAACGGAGGCGTGCTCAGTGAAGCGTGTGCAATGAATATGATTTATTTAACCACCATATACAATATATGTATTGGACTTCAACAGCCAACTTAGTATTTATATAAAAAATAATTTTAATCGAATGTGATTTTATATTAAATTTCATCACCATTTTGTTTTATCAACATTTTGAATAAAATTCACCAAATAATGCTGTTTAATTGCATTATAAAATGGCGTCACTCAGTTTGATTGTATAATTTTAATTGAATAAAATTTATTTTGTTTTTCTTTCTTGTATGAAATTCCGATTTGAATGTAATACGTTATTTAAATAAATTAATTAAATAAATGAATGAAAATGTTGTAGTTTGTAAAAACATCAATAGATGTCTCAATCAACCGATTTTTTTATTCAAAAATTTTCAATGGAAAATTTTATTATTGATCATTCATTCTCAATTGTTTTTTTTCGAATTTCGTTGTAGTTGTCATTAAATTTATCGATGAAATGAAGTAAAACTGCGATTAATCGGATTGAATGGAAATAATTCCTTTGAAGCTTATCGGTTTTCACACTTTTAAAAGATCCACTTTTTTTTTATAAATAATAGAAGTTTCAATGCGTTCTGTGTGTGACGTAATTCTTGATATGACGCGCTCAAGTAGATGGCGTAAAGCTTCCTTGGCTTGATATACTGATAATGATACTGTGACGTGGGAACACGAGAGAGAATATCCACTGTCTATGTAAGTGCATTCGTGGGTGAACAATTGATACTTCGGATTAGGCTAACGGGACTCAGTAAGTGCCCAGATAAAGGATACGCTGGAGTTCTCAATGACCTGGGCGAGTGCTTGCATAAACAAAAGACTCGCCAGGGTTGACCTTTAGGTGCCTAGACAATAGACACGCCAACGGATCGGGGATGCTATGCGGGGCAACTTGTCCTTTATAAGGAGGTACACATGGTAGATCAGTTATTCTGGAGTGGATACGTGTGGTCCTCCTTAATCGTTGAAAAAATGGTGTGAAGTGACTTTGGCCTTTCATTTGGATCCTGAACCCACTCCTACGCGACAATACTTTAAGAGCAAGTGAACATTCAAATTTTATATTTTATACGTATATACATATGTAAGTATATATCAAGAAGGCCTAAAGGTTAACCCCAATACGCCTCCCTGGCAATTATAAAATATATTGAGTAATTTTACAGAGCAGCAAAGAGTCTATGGATAAATTTGATAAATATTATAATATGCGCCTCCTGCGGCGCCCCCAGCAGGGCCCCATGGGGGCTGTGCTCCCCTGAGTCTTTGACCTTGGGGCCCCCTGAGCCTTTGCCCTCTAAGGCTTCGCCCTCGGCACCCTCTGAGCCTTTGCGCTCTAGGGCTTCGTCCTCGGCACCCCTCGAGCACCTAATCGAATTAGCACCTAAATCGAATCGGCGTCTATGAATCGAAAAATAAATAAATCGAATCATTTGTTAAATGACGTCACGGATCTACGAACGAACAACCAAGGATACATATATATGTACATACATATATACAAAGTCTCTTTCCAAATTATATGTTAGACTAGCTGTATTACCCGGCTTTGCTCGGTATTTGTAATATAAACCGCTTAAACATGACTAATCGAATAGTAAACATTTTATTAAAAAAAAACTAAAATGAGGCTGTGCCCCCTGCGGGGCCCCATGCGGCTGGCTGGTGGGGCCTCATGGGGCTTCACACCCTGCACCTTTGCTCATTGAGTCTTTGGCTTCTAGGGCTTCGCCCTCGGTGCCCCCTTTGCGCCTTATGTCATCGACTGAGCCTTTGCGCTATATCGAATCGGCGCCTATGAATCGAAATAATCGTAAGTGAAACATAAAATAGGTTTGTAATAAAAATAAACTGAATCATTTGTTCGATGACGTCACGGATCTACGAACGAACGAACCAAGGATTCATATATACAAAGTCTCTTTCCAAATTATATATTAGATAATGTAATATAATAATAATAATCCGGATAAAATTTTTTATTGCTTTCGACATTACGTCCTTGATTTTCCCACGCATCCTTCGCGAATTTCACACGTGTCGTATCACTTTCGAGAAACAAACGAACCAAAAAATTGGCACACATAAAAAAGATCGTAAATATCACTAGGCGTATAAGCGATTCATTTCACGGAGATTTTCTGCGCGTTAACACCTTTAATTTTATTCAAAATAACGACCATCATCGTTCGCATCCAATCGATTGACACGAAGAAACTGTTAAAATTTCATACAAAACTATGACGCAACCTTAATATATCATACAACTTTATTTGCCTATTCATTTTTTGATCGGTTTCCGCTTTTTTGGATTTAGTTGTGTTTGTTTTCAATTGGAAACATGTCGTCATTCTGTCTCCTATTGGCGCTCTTGACCGTTTTCTCAATGATCGAGTCTGCTAATATACAACCCCAATATTTTCAAAACTATTATGATTACGATAGTGAAGCAGAAGAAGCAGATGCATCGAAAGGAGATAACGAATATTACGATGACTTTAAAATGCCCGATTCGGGACAAATTCAATGCTATTGGACTGCATTGAAACCGTCGAAGAAGAGAATGTTCCATAAGCAAAACGTTCCTGGAAAAGATTTGCAAAATACAAAAAATATAGATCAAATGGTCAATGTCATAATTGGCCACGTTACCAATGACCTCAGAAGATATTTGAGGGACGTATTAAGGAGTGCTGCTACTATGGTTTAAAATTTTTCCGACGTATTTTCATTGTTTAATTATATGCATGTACACTTTACAATTGCTGTACGGATTTGTTATTATTGTTTAACATCAGAAATAAATCGACAATTTGGCGAAATTACAGTTGTTTTATTTTTGAAAATCAAATAAAACGGTACGATTTTTATTGCTTTTATATATGTACATATGTAAATACATATGTACATGATGAAAACCTTGATTTTATTCTATTCTCTTTGAAAAAAATGTTTATATCAAGTACTCTTGTGTGTGTGTGTTTTTTTAATGCTTTTTATTATTACTAAATTATGTTCACAATATATCTTATATCTATTTTAATAGCTACTGATCTACTGATCATTTTCTATTTTACAATTTTAATTTAATTTTGTTAGTAATCATAGTATTATATTATTCTAATATTAATGTACAGCATAATAGGAAAAAGAGCTCAAAAACCTATTTACAATTCTTAAAAATGCTCATAACCCATCTAATACATAATATTAATTAAAGACTCTCTAAAGTCGACGATCTAAAGCAGATTCTGTTTAGATAATCTGTGTCTGATTTGATATATTACTTTTGTGTTTAATTAATCATTTACATATAATAAGGACATGTAAAACTGTAGCATGTATAGTTTGCAGATCTCTTTAAATATTATTAATTTTATATCAGATTATAAATATATTATTTACACTTAAAATATATATTTGAACTTTTGGCTCTTAGTAATCTAATTATTACACCAATTAACATTCGGGTTTGAATATTTATTTCATATTCAAAATCGCTTGAAAATATATTTGATTTGATTTATATAAAAATATATTTGAAAATACATATATATATGATTATGTTTGTATATTTGTTGAAATAAATTTGATATCTGGTTTATTTATATCTAATCTATAATTTGGAAAGAGACTTTGTATGTATCCTTGGTCGTCGTTTTCGTCGTTTTCGTCCGTAGATCGGTGACGTCATCGAACACGTGATTCGATTTTTTTTTTTTCGATCCATGGGCGCCGATTTGTTTTTTTCGTTTCAATGGATTCAATGGATTGGGGCGCAAGGCGAGTAGCTTCATGGGGCCCCGCCAGGGGCGCCACAAGGGGCGTAGCCCCGTGGGGCCCCAGCCTCATGGGGCGCAGCCCCATGGGGCTCAAAAGGGGGCGCCACAAGGGGCGCAGCCCCGTGGGGCCCCGAAGGGGGCCCGGGGGGCCCAGCCTCATGGGGCGCAGCCCCATGGGGCTCAAAAGGGGGCGCCACGAGGGGCGCAGCCCCGTGGGGCCCCGGGGGGGCCCAGCCTCATGGGGCGCAGCCCCATGGGGCTCAAAAGGGGGCGCCACAAGGGGCGCAGCCCCGTGGGGCCCAGCCTCATGGGGCGCAGCCCCATAGGGCTCAAAAGGGGGCGCCACAAGGGACGCAGCCCCGTGGGGCCCAGTGGGGCCCCCGTGGGGCCCGGGGGGCCCAGCCTCATGGGGCGCAAGCCCTAATAGGCATTAACTAAGGGGGGCGAAGCCCTAGACGGCAATTAATCATGGGGGCGCGGAGGGGCGAAGCCCTAAAAGGCAACTGATCATGGGGGCGAAGCCTTAGACGGCATTTAATCGTGGGGGCGCGGAGGGGCGAAGCCCTAAAAGGCATTAACTAAGGGGGGCGAAGCCCTAAACGGCAATTAATCTTGGGGGCGCGGGGGGCGAAGCCCTAAAAGGCATTAACTAGGGGGGGCGAAGCCCTAGACGGCATTTAATCATGGGGGTGCGGAGGGGCGAAGCCCTAAAAGGCATTAACTAAGGGGGGCGAAGCCCGAAACGGCAATTAATCTTGGGGGCGCGGGGGGCGAAGCCCTAAAAGGCATTAACTAAGGGGGGCGAAGCCCTAGACGGCTTTGAATCATGGGGGCGCGGAGGGGCGAAGCCCTAAAAGGCAACTGATCATGGGGGCGAAGCCCTAAACGGCAATTGCTCATGGGGCGTGGAGGGGCGAAGCCCTAGAAGGCAAAGGCTCAGGGGGGTGCCGAGGGCGAAGCCCTAGAAGGCAAAAAAAAAAATTTGATTTTTTTTTTTTGATTTTTTTAAATTTTTTTTTGATTTTTTTTTTATTTTTTTTTTGATTTTTTTTTTAATTTTTTTTTTTATTTTTTTTTTAAATTTTTAAATTTTTTTTTTTTTTTTAATTAAATTAGCTTAGTCATGTTTAAGCGGTTTATATTATAAACACTGAGCGAAGCCGGGTAATACAGCTAGTTTTTATATATTTTCGTTATGAAGGCTTTTGTTTATACATACATATGAACATACAAGATGAAAACTTGATTATTCTATTCTATTTGAAAAAAATGTTTATATTAAGTAAAATATGTACAAACTCACTTGATTTGTTACTTTTGTGTTTAATTAATCTTCTATATATAATAACGACATATGAAACTGTACCATGTAGAGTTTGTAGATCTCTATAAATATTATTAATATTTATTTTTATATCATATTGGGTCATATTTTATATAAGATTATATACATATTATTAAGAGTCAAAACAAATATTAAACTTTTGGCCCTTACTAATATAATTATTATTCCAATTAACATTCGGATATAAATGTTTATTTAGTATGAAAACATATTTGATTTAATTTATATAAAAATATATTTGGAAAAATATATATGATTATATCGATATTCGATTTGCAATATATTTTCGTTATGAAGACTTTTGAGAGAAACTGATAAAAATTAAACCAATTATTTATATGAGATTATAGTAAGTCAGTTTTTCTGAAAAAAAAAATGTATTTATATTAAAAAAAAATTCTATAAAAAGTTTTTCTCCTACTTTATTCACACGCTTGCTTGTCTATATTTGTTATAAAAGTGTATTTTTTATTTTATATAATTATTTAATTTTTAAAATCAAAGTTTTAAATAAATACAATATGTATGTATGCTTTAAAAAAAGTTTTATAAGTGGATTAAGACCAACTTTTTCAAGAAATAATTACTGAATCTTTAATGGTAGATATCATAACTGAATAAATGCCATATAAATTTAGATCTTACAGCTCGATATAACGATAATCATCATCATTTACAGCCATTCGCCATCCACTGCTGGATGAAGGCCTCTCCAACACGCTTCCACTCGTCTCTGTTTTGCGCAACACTCATCCATCTCATTCCGCACATTTTCCTAATTTCGTTCACCCATCTTCCTTGCGGTCTTCCTTTTACTCTTTTGCCTTCTCTCGGGTACCATTCAAGCACTTCTTTTGTCCACCTTTCGTCCATCCTCCTAGCTACGTGACCCGCTCATTGCCATTTCAATCTCTTCACTCTATCCACTATGTCCACTACCCTTGTCATATTTCTCACCCACGTGTTCCGCTTCCTGTCTTTCCTCGTTATGCCAAGCATACAGCGTTCCATACTTCTTTGAGTGCATTGGATTTTATTTTGCATCTTGGCGTTCAGTGTCCAAGTTTCACATCCATACGTCATCACTGGCAAAACGCATTGATCAAAGATCCTTTTCTTCAGGCAGAGTGGCATTTTTGATTTAAAAACAGCATTCATCCGTCCAAATGCACTCCACCCTAATTTCATACGTCTCTTTATCTCTTCATTTTTACTACCAGACATGTCAATTATTTGACCTAAATATAAATAATTATTTACTACTTCTACTGGTTTATCATCTAAGGGGATGCTATCAGGCATGCAATAACTATTGAACATTAGTTTAGTCTTATCTACGTTAATTTTTAATCCTACTTTTCTACTTTCCCTGTCCAGCTGTGTTAGTCTGATAAGTAGGTCAGCTGAATCACGAGCTACTAAAACTATATCGTCTGCGAACCGAAGGTGACTCAAAAAGCGACCATTGATGCTTACTCCGGCTGTATCCCAATCCAATTTCCTGAAAACTCCCTCAAGCACCGCATTGAATAACTTGGGCGAGATTGTATCTCCTTGTCTTACTCCTTTTCCTATGCTAAATCTATCTGTACCTGAAAAAATTTTAACCGAAGCTGTGGCATTCTTATATATTGCAGCTAACAGTCCCACATAGGGTTCCGGCACTCCCTGTGTTTTTAGAGCGTTAAGTACTGCATTATGACTAACTGTATCGAAGGCTTTCTCATAATCGACGAAACCTAGGCACAATGGCCGTTGATATTCGTTGGCGCGCTCGATTAGTTCGCCAACTACTTGGAGGTGGTCCATTGTGCTGAAATTTGCCCTAAACCCTGCCTGCTCTATAGGTTGGTTCTCGTCGAGGATATTCTTCAGCCTTTCTGTAATAACCTTCGTGAAGAGCTTGTAGACCGCTGAAAGTAGACTAATGGGTCGGTAGTTCTTGATATCGCTTTTGTCGCCTTTTTTGTGTATTAAAATGATAGTTGCGTTATTCCATCCTTCTGGTATAACTTGGTTCTGGATGCATTTGCTGAAAAGCCTAGCTAAGATATTAATTAGGGGGGGGCCGCCACATTTTAGTAAGTCAATGGGAATATTATCTTCCCCTGGGGTTTTACCGTTCTTTGCAGTTTTTAGCGCGGCCTCTACTTCGCTAGGCAATACTGCAGGAACCCTTTGGCCGTGTGTCGATTCCAGAGCGGGGAATTGGCCGTTGTCGTTCTCGTATAGTTTTGCATAGAACGTGTAAACTCTGTCTATGATTTCTTCTCTATTCCTAATTATTACTCCGCTCTCTGATCTGATTGCGATCATTTGGTTTTTGCCTAAGAAAAGATCCTGTTTGCACTTTTTCAGGCTACGGTTATTCTTAATGGTATTTTCTATTAGCTTGCTGTTAAAATCCCTGACATCCCTGACTATTCTCTTTTTAATTTCCTTATTTACTAGATTGTATTCTTGCTTATTATTATCCCTATCTAAATTCCTTTTATGCTTAATTAGGTTTTTTGTTTCCGCTGAAATTTTGCTTAATTTAATCTGTTTCCTGAATCCACCTAATTTCTTACCTGTTGAGGTTAGAACCGAACTAATTACAGTGTTCAATTCCTCGATGTCTGCTTCTGGGTTTAATTTCCCGTATCGATTTCCAAGTTCGAGTTCGAATTCCCTTTTCCTAGACCTTAGTTGAGCGAAATCTGGAGAGTTACTGCATTCTTTTATTAATTTCCTACGTTCGCAATTTATATTAATGGCCATCTTGGCACGGACTAATCTGTGATCGCTACCTATATCTACTTTACTTAAAACACTAACGTCTTTAACGGAGTGCAGGGCATTTGTTAGGATGAAATCGATCTCGTTTCTGTCTCCTTTAGGACTCTCCCAAGTCCACTTATTGTTGGTGTTTTTCCTGAAAAATGAATTAGTGATAAAGAGCCTGTTGTGTTCTGCGAATTCTATGAGGCGATCGCCTCTGTCGTTTCTTTGGCCGGTACCAAAATTGCCTACTGCTCTTTCAGTATTTGCCTTTTGTCCTATTTTTGCGTTAAAGTCGCCCATGATTATTTTAAAGTGGTGACGGCTATTATCGTATGCGTCCTGTATTTTTTCGTAGAAGTCTTCTATTTCCTCGTCTGGGTGGCTAGATGTGGGGGCGTACACTTGGAAGATTTGACAAGTGTACCTGCTCGAGATTCTTAATACTATATAGCATATACGTTCCGATATGTCGCTTATTTCTATAATATTTCTTTCTATTCTCTTATTGATAAGAAACCCTACTCCTCCTATTCTACCATTTGGTAGCCCTCTCCAGTAGAGACAGTTACCACTTTTTAGGATTATTTGGTTTTGCTGTTTTCGTCTTACTTCACTAAGTCCTATTATATCCCATTTGATATTTTCTAATTCATTCTCTAATGCAAGCACACTTCCTTCACTCGATAACGTTCTTACATTGTACGTGGCTAAATACAGGTTTCTATTAGCTAAGCTATCATCCATCGTCACTCTTACCTTGTTGGAGGTTTGGATATTATTTTTCTCGCATTTATCCAAGATGTGTTGAGAAAAAGGCGGTACTTGAGAGAGATTTCCATTCAAGGAGTGAGTTCTTACCGCCATAGACTCTTCTCTGTGGTCAGCTTTGACAGATAGTCATCCTAGGTATCACTTGGATCACTTATGAGTTATTACATGCCATTTAACAGGGTTACTTTGTAAGTGAAAGTAGTTAGTTATGATAATAATAGATTAGCAATTGTTATACTACTTTTTTACAGATCTTTATCGTGAGACGCCTCTTTGGAGACAACGGATTTATATATGTGAGTGCGGTTTGCAATTTAATATTTTAATAATAAATTTAGTAAAGAATATAAAATTACACGAATTACTTTAATATAAATTAAATATGAAAAAGAACTATTAGACAGTTGGGAAACACCGTTTCTGTTTGCTATTATTCTATTAAGTAAAGTTCGTTAAAAATTTTTGTCTGAAAGCAATTATGTGGAAGATTTATTGCTTCTGTGGGACCGAATTTTGACTGGCGACCCTTATTTTTTTGTATTCAGGTAGGGAGATGTATCTCGTTCGTATACGCTTTTGTAACTGACACAAAATTAACACAAAATTTTCGCAATCACTGATATTAAAAACGCTGTTAACGGCCGATCGTCTGTTTATTTTTACACTTAAATTATACTAGGATGCAATTAGTAAAATAAGTGATTAGATGGTTAAATTTTTAGATTAAATTTCGTGCAATAGCCGGGTTTAAGCGAGTAATAGCGGGAAGAACGCAGAAGCACGTCTTCCCCGCATGACACGAAAGACCGAACTCCATAACGATAATATGTATTTTAAATTAAAATTTACATACTACATAATGTTTCATAATTATTATTTTTTTCAAACTGAAAAATTGTCTTATATTTAAAATCGTCATTTGAAAACAGATTATATGATGTCAGTATATTAAATTTTTTCAATGAATAAAAGTTTTATATCAAAACAACATATGTATGTATGTATGTAGGTATACAAATGTAATAATGATATATAAATAAAAGCAAAAAAAAAAAAACCATTCCTGTCAAAATATTAATTTTATTCAAATCATATATAATATATTACAAATGAAATTAGCCACATCGAACTTATGTATATGTACATATACATATATATTAATGATGACCATGTGGACGGCTGGTATTCGTTTTATCGTGGACCATTCTTATGATGTAATCATAAAGTTGGTCGGTGAACCTTTCTACGATCTTGCTATTTTTTCCCGAGATCACATTCATACCTCTTTCTTCTGAATCATCGTCTTGGTCGTCTTCGTTCAGCCCTCTCGGGATTAAATCATCTGTTGACGGATGCAGCCTCTGGCAGACCTTTTCCAATGATCTCAAGACCACTTTGCCATGAGAGTCCTTCCTTGTCGGCAAACTTTGCTTTAACCAGTAGCAGAAGCAGTTTTCCTTGCCAATCCCGTGTTCTTCGAGCTGTACCACGATCCTTTGGGCAATTTCTGTTTTATTCTTAGTGGTCGATTCGATTCCGATGCAAAATATTGCAAGGAGTAGCAGATAAAAGGCGAGTTTGCTCGTAGACATCATGTTTCCGTCTGAAGTTCTTTCGAGATGTGGCCCGTCGAATAATCTCGTCAATTTGACGCAATCGTTAAATAATACTCATAAAAATAGCAATATTCAGGTATTGCGAATTGAATTCGATTTAGTGTCGGTGTTG
Source organism: Arctopsyche grandis (assembly GCF_051622035.1). Classification (NCBI taxonomy): domain Eukaryota; kingdom Metazoa; phylum Arthropoda; class Insecta; order Trichoptera; family Hydropsychidae; genus Arctopsyche; species Arctopsyche grandis. The sequence continues at coordinate 30,890,022 of NC_135357.1, forward strand.
TGTAAACTTTTGAAAATTTTAAATCTAAATAAATATTTCTGTGAAATTGGTCGATTGGAAAAATTTGGAACTTGTTAATTGTATGTATTTTCAATAATGTGAAGTGAAAGTTCAAATATACATATGTATGTAGATAGACTTTTTGACTGTCGATTTCAATAGACATTTTGACAGTATGATTTTGAGATCACGTAGTATTAAGAAAAAGGAAAAATAACTCAATTATACACTTGTTTAATTAATTCGCAACTGTCCGAATTGACTGATTCGGTAATTTTAAAATGATTACTAAAGATAATGGAAATGAATCATGTAGAAAGAGTAGTAGAATAAAGCTAAATAGAATAACTTTTTAAGAAAATTTTGAATGGGAGCCTTGATTTTGAGCTCCGACCACTTTCAAAAATCGTCTACGTTTTGCAGTTCTAAATCAAAGTAAGGTTTTCATAGCGAAAAAACAAATAAACAAGCTTTCAATATGACATACATATATTTGAGATCCAGACGTCCAGTGGTATCAGAAAGTTATGAAATGTGTGTTGATTGATGATTTGAATGAATTTACATTCGTAAAATTGAAAAAAAAATGCGTATGAGACTGTTTCAATTTTTATACATACATGTATTTAATACTTTCTTGGCATCACGAGAAAAAATATAAAGCGAAATACATGGGTGAGAAGCATACATATATGACAAAGGTGGTTGATATACATACATAGTAGAGAGAGCGAAGACACTGAAATGGGAATGGGCGCTAAACGCTAGAAGAGTGGACGAAAGAAGTGCTCGAATGGTACCTGAGAGAATATAAAAGGGACGCCAAAAAAAGATGGATTGGATGAAATAAGAAAAATGTGTGGGATGAGATAGATGAGAGTTACCCAAAACAGAGACGAATGGACGTGTGTTCGAGAAGCCTTCATCCAGCAGTGGATGACGAATGGCTGTAAATGATCGTGGTGATTTTATTTACTTTTATGGGAACTGATTATTTGGTAGGTTAAAAATAACTAAAATGATCAGTTAAAAATTATGATCAATGATCAGTAATTTATTAAATAAGTGATCAGTTAAATAATATAAATGTTCAGTAAATATTAATTTTTCGATCAGTAATTAATTAATTAAATAAGTGATCAGATAAATAATTTAAATGGTAAGTAAAACCAAATAAATTATAATTTTTGACAGTTGGATGATAGCGCGTCGCCCATCTTGGATCTTAGCAGCCAACATTTATTTATTTAAGGGTCAGGTTAGGTTAGGTTAGGTTAGGTTAGGTTAATCAATTTAGATTTTTTAAATATATAGTATTTTATAAATTTCTCTAGTAACTAAATAAAATAATTCATCATCCATCAGATTAAATATGTAAGTGATCAGATAAATTATATAAATGATAAGTAAAATCAAATAAATTATAATCTTGGACAGTTGGATGATAGCGTGTCGCCCATCTTAGATCTTAGCAGCCAACACTAATTTATTTAAGGGTCAGGTTAGGTTAGGTTAAGTTAGGGTTGGCCCTATTTATTTAAGATTAGGTTTTTAGGGTCAGTATTTAATAATTTAAAACGGAGAGGGGTGTAATATTTGTTTATGAACGATGTTCAAACACATATCCGAGAAAAAGTCAGAACAAGGGAGAAAAAATCAGGAAGCTAGTAGCGTCAGCAAGTGAAAGAAAAGCCAGTTGAAAAACGAATTCCAAGTCCAGGAGAAAAACGAGAAATCAAAACACCAATGAATGTCAGATTTTATCAACGCGTGGTCCGGCGTAAACAAAGAAACGCACGCGGGTGGAGAGGATGTTGCTAGTGACAATATTTCTTTACACTACCGAAAACCATCCGATATGGCAACACTGGCTCTACTTCATCTGTCCAAATACGTAAAAATGATCGATTCATTTAATAATTGATCATTTATTTTAAAATCTTATCACTTAGTTACATTATATACTGATCATTTTGGTTTAATTACTGCTCATATTCTTTAAATACTTATCATTCTATTTAATAACTGATCGCATAGCCACTGATCGATACAAACTGATCATTTATTATATTCACAGATCAATCCATTATTTTTACCTGCCAAATGTTTATTTTTACTGATCAAAATGTGGGCCTACTTTTATTACTTCATGTTTATTATTTTCTGTTAATAATTCAAGAGAGACTTATGACGTATTTTGGTAAAGAAAATTAATCACAAGTTTCTATACATTTTAAATTAAATTCTAAATATAAATATTGCAAATGAATAGATTTCTAACCACTGACGTAATTTTGATAAAAGTGATTTAGTAATGAAACGACGATGTTTATTGTATCATAATATTATTATTATTATACATTGATAAAAATAATAAAGTAAAGAAATGCAGAAAATAAATAACCAATAAAAGTCACAGCTATTCGACATGCTCGTAAATATCATAAAGTAAACAGACCGTTTCAATAATTGCGGGAAAAGACGCACTTTCACAGAAAACCAATGAAAAACATATTTTTTTAAATGCATATAATGCACTCGAATTATTTATTTTTATTAATTATTTAATATTAAAGACTATTTTTTTCATTTTTCAAATTAAATCATATTATAGTGAAATTACAGGTAGCCTCAAAACGTCACAATGGTTAGATAAATGTAATACACAATTATTAACAAATGTTTTAAATGATGAAAAAAAGTTTATCTAATATATAATTTCGAAAGAGACTTTGTATGTGAGTATGTAAGTTCGTAAAAATTTCGTAAACAAGTAAAAATTTCTATGACGACTAGTCGTTTTTTTTTCGATTCAAATAAATTAAATAAAAAAACAAATGAATATTTACTATAAAATTCGCCATGTTTACGCTGTTTATATTACAAACACTGAGCGAAGCCGGGTAAAACAACTAGTCACATATAATTAGATAATAATACTATTAAGTAATTATGAAATGAGAGTGAAAAAAAACAGCTTTTACTGCTTTTTAATGCTAATTGAGTTGCAAAGGGGTGGTAGAAAGCCGCGTATGGATAGTCACCTGTCATCGTTCCGATTTGATACAAGATTCCGATGTACATAAATTGTAATGAGTTTGTTTATGATTAAACTCCTCTAGCTCCATGTTGGAAACAATAGCTTACTTCAAAGTTAGATAACCCTCGTATGTCGGTAAAATATCAAAGCAAACCATATATAGGAAGTAGTTCAAAATCAGATCACAATTTTTTGACGGGTAGGAATTTTATTGAACTAACAGAGTGAAGCTATTAGTGAAGTAAAATATACATATATGAGAGATAATGAGAGCCTATAATGCAAATTGAAATCTCTATAAGTTTCAAAGCGATCGGAAGAATTTAGGAAATATTGTCAAACCCATTGACGAAGTAAACCTAATATAAACCTTGTAAAAAATACACACTTTTCATACATAAATTGTACATGTTAAGGATTGCAAATAGGTTTTTGAGCTCTTTTTCCTATTATGCTTTAGATTAACATTAGAATAATATAACACTGTGATTACTAACCAAATTAAATTATATTGTAAAATAGAAAATGATCAGTAGATCAGTAGCTATTAAAATAGATATAAGATGTATGTATTGTGAACATAATTTCGTAATAATAAAAAGCATTTAAAAATCAAAATTGTACATGTAGATAATTGTTAAAGTAACATATGTATTTATAAGAAAAAGCAGCATTGATTTTATATATGTTTATATAAGTTAAATTTAATAATATCATATATTAAAAAAAAGATTCAGAAAATACCTACATATACATTTAAATAAAAAAAATGTATATTAGAAAAATCGTTTATTCCATCAAGTAAGTCCAATACCTATTTACACACATACATTTTAAATTTAACGTTTAATTTTTAAAATATAATAAATTTTACACTGGACAAATATTTTACAGTAAATGGAAATAATTAGTTTAAAAGTCATCATCAGTTATATCGTTGAAATTATTATATCCACTTGCACCTTGATCCACTTCAGGTCGCGTCAGCGTCGAATGCTCAGAAATTTTGTGTTTATTTGACCAGTGAGTCGCGTAATCATAGTTCTCATCCTGATAGTCATCGTAATTGTTATAATCATTGTCGTAATTCAGATTGTAGCGGAATTTTTTGACGAACGCGCTGACAGATTTGAGCAAATGGTTGTCATACTCCTTTATCAGATGCAAATGATCCCGTTCGAAGTCGTCCAACATTCGAGATAATAATAACTCCTTCGGGTTTACCAAAGAATCATTTGTGGGATACATCGGAAAGGGCCAATCATCGCTTTTGACAGTTTGAATGCATGCTGAGATAGCTAACAGCGAGAGCAGTAGCAATGTGCGAGCTTCCATGGCTGCTGGAGTGATCTGAAAGTCCTGTTCTGTTTTTTATTGATACGAAGAAAAACGAAATGCGATCGTTAAAGTGGAACCGAAAAATTGAAAAAAATTGTTTACAATAAAAATTAATAAATCGTGACATATGCGCGAAAAAAATTAGTCACACTTTTGTACGTGGAGTGATATTTTTATTCACGTGGAGCCTCGTCTATTCGTGAGGGTGTATATTAGTGAATTTATATACGTACATACATACAAAAATATCATCATCTACAGCCGTTTATCGTCCGCTGTTGGATGAGGGCCTCTCCAACACACATTCTAGCACTTCTTTCGTGGACTTTTCAACCATTACTCTAACCACGTATCCCGCCCATTGCAATTTCAATCTCTTCAATCTATACGCCTAATCCCTCGTCATACTTCTCACCCACGTATTTAGCTTACGTAAAGTAATCATCATCATCATCTCACCATCCACTGCTGGATGAAGGCCTCTCCAACATGCTTCCATTCGTATCTGCTTTGCGCAACTCTCATCCATCTCACATCACACATTTTCCTTATTTCACCTACCCATCTTCCCTATGGTCTTCCCTTTATCCTTTTGCATTCTCTTGGGTACCATTCTAGTATATCTTTAGTTCACCTTTCGTCCGTTTTTCTAGCCACGTGACCTACCCATTGCTATTTCAATCTCTTCAATCTAACCGCTAAATTCCTTGTCATACTTTTCACCCACGTATTTAGCTTACTGTTCGTTATTCCAAGCAGACAGCGTTCCATACTTCTTTGAGTGCATTGGACTTTGTGTCAAATCCTAGCGTTAAATATCTAAGTTCACATCCATTCGTCATCACTGGCGAAACACTTCTTTTTCTTCATGCAAAGTTGGATTTTTGTTTAAAAAAAAAAACAGCATTTATCCTCATTTCAAACGTCTTCTTCTATACTACTAGACATATCTATTATTTATCCTAAATATAAATAATTATTGCTTACTTCTACCATTTCATCATCTAATGAGATGCTATCAGGAATTCAATAACTATTGAACATTAGTTTAGTCTTATCTGCGTTAATTTTTAATCCTATTTTCTTACTGTCCCTGTCCAGCTATGTTAGTCTGTTAAGTAAGTCAGCTGGATTGCAGACTATTAATAATATATCGTCCGCAAACCAAAGATGACTCAAGAAGTGACCATTGATGCTTACTCCTCCTATGTACCATTCCAAGTTCCTGAAAATTTCGTTTAAAAAGGTTAATTGGAAGTGTGCTGAACTTTAAATCGGTAAAATTGCGAGCAAAAATATCCCAAACCGCTTAATGAATATGAATGAATTTTAATAATAGAAATTATAAATTTTATACAATAATATGTTTTAAATACTTTTACCCCAACCAGAAGTAGTACTTTTACTCTAGAGAATCGAGGTTTTCTATATTTTTCTCGGAAACATTTCGGTGTGTTGAACTGAGATTTCATATCTAGAAATTTAAGTTAAATTCCAAGCTATATAAAAAATTTGGTGAACACCCGTCAAGCGGAAGTGGCAGTTAGCTCTTGTTCGATTCTTCCACTATTTTTTTGACCTTTTAAATACGGGTGTCCTCTTTTTTTAAGTTTTTGAATTCAATTATCTCCCAAACCACTAACCGAATCAGACTGAATATTTTTAACATGTAATAGAAATTATAAATTTTATACCTTGATATTTTTAAATATTTTTACCTGAACCGGAAGTAGTTCTTTTACTCTAGAGAATCGAGGTTTTTTATGTGTTTTTATTTTATTTTTTATTTTATTTTATTAATTGAAAAATCAACAGACAGGATGTACATAGATATGTATAAAAAAACAAATAGTAAATAAATAATATATGTAACATCCGAGTCCAATAATAGATTTTTACAAAAATGAAAAAGATAAATATGATAAAACAAATTAAAAAGTAAAGAATAAAGGCATGACAAAATATGTAGTACATTGCATAATTAAACTATAGTATTAAAATATTTGGAAAAGGTTATAAGATAGAATATAAGAAGAAATTGAAATTTACAAATATAAAACAAATGAAAAAGGTAAATACAAAATAAACAAATGAAAAGGAAAAGAATGAAAGCTATAATATGATTAAATAGCACATTACATAACTAAACTAAAGTATAAAAATATTGGAAATATTGGAAAAATAGAATAGGAGAAGAAATGAATCAATCGGTCAAGATTCTCTTGATGTTAGACCTGAATTGATGTAGGGAAATACCAAATAGATCAACCTCATTCAGCTCTCCGTTAAACATACGATAAACACGCTGCAGATAAAAATATTTTTGGGAATTACATAGTATTGAAAGGATCAAGTGAAAAGAGTGCAACGCGTCTAGAGTACCGAACTGGGATTCTGAAATTAACCTTATTCAGTAAATCAGAACAATCAAGGAAACCATTTATGAGCTTAAAGAAGAATATAGCATCAGTATGTCGTCGCCTGACAGAAAGATTGTTAAAAGAAAGGATTTTTAAAATGTCGGAAACAGTAGAATGGGTATAGGTAGGAAAAAGGTAGCGTAAGGATTTAATAAATTTAAGTTGAACTTTCTCAATACAATTAATATGGGATAAATAAAAAGGTGACCAGATAATTGAGGCACATTCAAGGTGAGATCTTACAAAGGAAAAATAAAGTAATTTTAGTACATAAGGATCATTAAAGGGTTTTGTTGAGCGGAGTAGGAATCCAAGAGATTTAAATGCTTCTCAGAAACATTTTGGTTTATTAAACAGAAATTTCATATCTAAAAGTTTAAGTTTAACACCAAGTTATGTATAAAATTTGGTAAGCATCTGTCAACCGGAAGTGGCAGTTTACTTTTGTCCGATTTTTCTTCCACTATTTTTTTTGATCCCCTTAACATGTGTGCTCTTCACAAAAAGAGTATAGTTCTTGAATCAACGCGATGGAAATAAACAAAAAATCATTAAATTTTATAAACTGGAGGTGGGATTTTATCTTCTTAGAAAAGACAAAAATGTTGTGACCACGTGATTTTTTTCACACCCCTGAACGTATCAAGCTGAGAATTAATATTTTTATTCTTATGTACTAACTTTTGGTTAGAATTCGTAAACCGGAAGTAATAATTATTTATAAAACAATATTTAATTATTATATTTTGTGCTTTAAAATTATTTATATCTTCTTGATATTTCATTTTTATTATATTTCTAGTAATGTTAAGCAATTAAAAAAAAATTGAACAAAATCAGCCAACCGGAAGTAGATTTTTTGTCTTGTGTCTCCCCACATTTGCGCTCAATTTGTATCGAAAATGCTCTCATAGCCGATATGTGTGTTTAAATATCGAATTTTGTTTTTATGCTTCTTATATTCCTCAAATAAATAGATAAAGTCATGAATTGGTCAAATTAACAATTTTTTTTATTTTTAACTTTACATATTATAAGACGTGTGAAATTTATATTTTTAAACTTTTATCGCATAAACAACACAATTATAAAAATAACACATTACACTATTTGATTTTCTTTGTATATTTTTATTGTTTAATTAATTCGCACGTTTGAAGATTCTTGGTGGATATTATTATGTATGTACATATTATATATTACAAACGACATGTCATACATTTTAATGTTTCTATCATTTCTCGGTTCCAAAAGCCATTATGATTAAAATAAAACAAACTTCTCAAGTAGGTCGTTTGGGAAAACTTACTCGGAGCGAATGTGTTAATTACTCAGCTTAGACTCCATCCGTGTGCTCTAAAGTAGCTTATTAATTTAGCTTATTGAAAATTTTAGTAATATCATTAATGTTGAACTTCTCTTACGTCACGTCACATATGTATGTAATTATAATAAATATATATGAAATAAAAAGGAGTGAATTTCAAAATGATTTATTTCATGGTAATTAATAAAATTTCAAATAATACGTTCAAGTGAATAAACAAATGAAAGAATGTTAAAAATAAAATAAAATTTTGACAAATCAATTGTGTATTATATATTTTTATTAATATATAGACTCTATTATCCAAATCATAATCAATGAGCAGGTTCAAACGAATACCAACCAGTCATACTTCTGCGAGAGTTGCCCTTTCTTTTATTCTGTAAATTGCCATTTTTGTCATGATCTTTGATCATCCTGCGAGAGAGGTTCGGATGATAGTCTGAGTATTCAAAATCATGTAACGGTTCAGTATTATCAATTTTATTTCGCCGCTTCAATAAACGTTGAGTCATCATATTGGCAACGGACTTTAAAATTTCACTTTTGAATTTCTGTATACGTTCAGAGTCGTTCAGACTCTTTAATAGAAGTGGCGTTAGGATGGATCTACCTGCTGTGTCTGTTGATGGTCTTTTCCTGGCAAATACCTCAACCTGATCGTAGTTATTTTCTTCGTTTAAATTATTTTCTTCATTTGAATTATTTCCTTCATTTGAATAAGGCTGCGGCTCATCGTTGGCTTCTAATCTTGTGCAACAGCTTCTGGCTTGACTTCCTTGAGTAATTTTCTTTCTCATGCTGTCTCTGAGAGCGTTGGCTATCTTCAGTACTTTGACCTCGCTGGCAGCTACCATCATCAATGATAGTGCTAATACCGGTAAAATTTTCGTCGAGATCATGGCTACGTTTGATCGAGTACTGGCCGACGTGTCTCGGAGAAGTGTTGCTTCGTATTGGGAAACTGTTTAAAGTTTACATCTGTATGACGATTGGTCACGGCCATAAATTCATTGTTGACTCAAAAAACTTGATTGGTTTTGAACGATGATGAAGTGTAAAGCAGTTATAGGGCGATGTAATGATGACTGATACCTTTTCAGAATACGATATGTAAACTCAAAATATATGTAACGTATTTTAACCGTTTCAAAAGGCTGTCGCTTTGCTTATCTTCAATCTTTTTATATGTATATATTCAATCTATAAACGATCAAGCTAATTCTTGGGTATCCAATGATGCTCAAATGATGATCATTAATGATTTCGATATGTTGAATCTCCATCTCATCGTCACAGTAGTGACAAACAGTAAATTTAGACAAAGTACTGTTAGATATGTGTCTGTCAAATAGTTGTTTCTATATATATTCAATATTAACAATCAATTTGAGTGCGTTTGGATGATTTTTTATTTAATAAATCGGATTATAATATTAAATTTTCACAATTAATGAACGACAATATAATAATGTAATGCTAAAGATTTTCATAAATCAAAAATTAAAACGGGAAAGAAAGTTTGCTAAAATTGAAATATGCGATGTACGATTTTAAAGTTTCCGTCCGTATATCAATTTTCACCACTCTGTGATAGTTTTCTTGGATTATACCCAAGAGAAGAGTAAAATTGGATGACAATTTTACATTGTCTTATTTTAGTAGACGATCTTAAAAATTTTTGATGCTAGATATAAATTTTCTATAGGGATAATAAAATTGATTAGATTTTTCGAAATAAAATTTTGTATAAATAATAAATAAATTTAATTTTTGTATGGGGAAAAGCTTCAAATATTTGAACTAAAAAATACAAATTAAATCCATAAGACTTTATTAAATCCATTAAATCCATAAGAAAATTAAAAAAAAATCATCGATAAACATAATAATTAAATGGTAGGTAATTATATAACACTTTTTTACCTACATTAATTTTTAAGGGTGCAAATTTTCCCCTGAGTTTTCATTTATTTAATTAACATTAATGAGATGAAATTTTATAATACAAAATAAATTAAAATAGACGCGTAGAAAATTTATAACTCTTTTATTTCAAAATAAATTACACATTTATAAAAATTAGTACAGTTTCTAACTATCAACCACAACAGCACCATATCGGTGAGAATCATTTTCCCAATATGTGTCATCCCATCCACTCGAGGCTCGTTTGGATTGATGCCGAGATCCCTCGTCATCGTCATCATCACTATCGTTGACGTTGTGGTTGTCGTTTCTATTACCATGATTTTTAGCATTGCTACTGTGTAGCGAATTCGGCAGCTGTTTTGCATTCGAATATGTCATAGCATAATTGCCATCATCATATGTGTCTTCGTCGTTCATATCGCCATTATGTTGAATTTGACCATCGCTATTGTCAAGAAGAGGATCGTTACTCGTATCTACTTGTCTTTTATTCGCTGTCATCATAGAATAATCCGGGTAATTCTCGTCGATATACATGTATTTTTCGGGGGCTGGAATTTGAGCATCAGTATTTTCAAGGGGTGGTTGTCTCTCTTCCGCGTTTGATCCATTCGATTCATCATAATCATCTTCGTCGCCGTCGTGTTCGACATCGTAATCGTCATCATTGGCTGGTTTGGTTACGTTCGCAGCTACAGTATGGCTAGCAGCTTTAGGAATTGATGTCGTAGTTTCTTCACTGTCATCGTCATCATCGTCGTCGTTATCATCGTAATCATCATCATCGCCATCTGAATTTCCATCTATCGCTCTTTCTCCTATATGAGTTGAAGCCGCGCTGTCCTGTTGTTTTGTTAAAAGCTTTTGTTTCACATTAGTGTAAAGCCTCACGGCGAATGCGAAGAGACCTTTGAGGACTTGATGGAATCTCTGGTTGAGCAGATCGATGGCTGCATTTCCAGTCGGTCTCAAATTCGTGGACCAATATTTCAACTGAGCCAAAATAGATAGCAGTTCTTTCTCACTGCGAGTGGAATTTTCTTTGACAATTGCAGGGCTATCGTTCGGGAACCTTACGGAGTAGCCATAAGTTGTGCCGACTAGGATAATGCCTAGAACCACAACGAAGCAGACCTTCATCTTTGCAGTCAGGTAGAATGAGTCTGAGCTGTCTGCGGAACCTGTCTAATAATTGAATAAATTGAAAGATTCGCCACGGTCGTTATGAGCTAAATCGCAATATTGATTTTTTATGATGTGTGAAAATGCGATAAGTCGTTAAGGGTCCCAGGGGTGAATTCGAGAGGTCGATTTATTCCAGATAGAAAAGCGCTTCCACAATTCTTTCTGAGAGTTCTCCAAGAGTTTTCTGTATTTATGGGACGCCTTTCAGCTAACGGGTTATCTATCGCCTTTGGCGCGATATATTCGTAGGAAGATTTTCAGACTAAACTACATTCATATATCGCATTGAATGGGTTAGTGTATATTAAAAACAAATTCGAGCAAAATTTATGTATGTATGTACATACATAAGACCAGGGCGAAAAACGTAAATTTTGGATTGTCATCACAAAAACTAGTGGAAAAATTTTGTCGTATCAAGGGAATGTTCAATAACAAATCCTTAATTTTAAACAATGGATTGTGCCACCAAACAATTGATTTATCTCGACAAGGATTTTAAAAACGTAGTTTTTACTCTCTCTTTCAAGGATATTTTTGATGTTTTTATTATTTAATAAAAATAGACACTTATATACTGAAGGTTATTTGGGTCAATTATGGTATGTTTTCGCTTATAAATGAGAATTCAAAGTCACCGTTTCGATAGAAAGTCGTCATACAAAGTGCACCGTGCTCGCAACGAGTGTTTGCATGGTGGAAGCATTATTTCCAGAAAATCGTCAGTTTTTTCGTGTTCCTGTAATTATTTTAAAAATAAAAATCGTTGGGTGCTTCGTTAGGTATATATCATTAATGTTAACACAAAAAATACTCAAAAAGTTAATGAATTTTATGAAATATAAGAAACAGATCAGTTGTGCCCGTTGTTATTTCAACGGGCACAATACTATTTTATATAGATATATTAAAAGTATAAAAAAATAAATTAATTTTAGAAATGTCGTGGAACTTATATTTGTATATTTAATACATATAAATACATGAACAGTGTATCTTTATGTTTGTAATCAAACCTACTTTTCCCCTACATAAGTCCTATGAAGTAAGCTAAATGTCTTAAAATCATATTTTTGATTAATAAAAAAAAATGTTTCGTTTCATATTATACATACGTAGATTATATATATGTACATATTTTGAAGGATATTTTACTTCTATTTTATTTCACATCATATGTGCTATGATAGAAATTATCCCAAGGTTGACACATACATATTTTATTTTTTATTTTTATTTTTATTGTTACAAATCAATATACACTCATCATGACAGATCGCTCAAATGCGACGGGTGTACGTTAACGAAATACAGAATACATAAACAATCAGAAATTAGAAATACAGTAATACAAATACAATCAGAATATATAGCATATAATAATTAATCAGAAATAATAATCATAGAGACATCTATGGATTATTTTTGGATTTTTTTGTGTACAATTTTTATACATATAATAAATACGAAATTATAGAGATGTCTATAGAGATATCTATAGATTTCAGATTACTGTGCATAATTATTACAAATTATACACAGGCAGATTTTTTGTGACAACAGGAATAGATCTAATACCAATTTTCAGGAACCGTTTCAGCAATGATCAGATAAAATTGGCAAACTCTGATAGACAAACGATCGATTTGGAGTCACAAAACCCCCAAATCTAACCAGCAGATATGGCGAGGACTCGAACCTTTGACCTCAGTGGTGCTAAATATATACGCTACCATTAAGCCAAAATGTATCGTTTTTGTGAAACATTTTTTTTAATATAACAGTACGTAATATACAAATACGTAATGTAGGTAGGTAGCATTTATAAGATTCTACAAATTCGAGATGTTTATAACTTGAACTTCTGAGAAACTGAAAGGAAGGACACCGATATATTGGATCCGTTACAACAATAAAGCTAGACAAATCGAAAAAAATTGAACAGGAGATGGATGATTTGTGTTTTTTCAATAGCTGTAAGACCTCGCCAGCAGTTTATTTGGCTGGGATTTGAACCCACGACCTTTGTACTAGTATGCAATAGCTCTACTAGTGCACTACGTTATGGCTATGAAAAATGTTAGAACGATTCACGATAGCAATAAAAATTTTTTTTGCTTAGTTTCGATCATTTTTTTCTGAATTCACCACTGATAAGTGGTGTTTTAATAAACTAGTCGCAAATAAACGATACTTCTGTACACAATTCTATTTTATACATAATACGTAGTAAGACGTAATAAGTGCTATATTTAGAAAATTTCATAATTGCCCTCATTTCGTTGTATAATTGAAAGCATTTCGATTTGATAATTTCCCACCGTATTAGTCGGATGAGGAAATTGAAAATGGCACGATGGGAAAAGGCAAATAAAACGGGAGAATGTGGTAAAAATCGGGAGGATGGGGAGGGAGAGTGTGGCGTGACCCATTTTCGAATTAACCGCGCGTTAAAACCCTCACCGATTGTCCCGTTGCCGAATTGGCTAATTTGACTTGCGACGTGAAAAAGCAGACCTGGTCTCATTTTTCTTTTTAATCACGAAAGTGCCTTTGACGAAATTCTGCCAAAAAAAGAAAACTCAGTCCTTTCATTATACGAAGTAGACCATTTAAAATATTGAAATGAAGTACCTACTCGTAAAAGTTGGAGCGAAATTATAAAATAATTTATTAAATCATTAAAAAAATTGATTTACGTTCATAATTTTGTAAATTTAATGCACGCGTTAAATACTTTAAAACAGTTTAAGGACTTACGTTTCAAAAAATAAAATGAATAAATAAATCTTTTCTTATTATGAAAATAACTATTAGATGCGAAAATTTAACTATTTATAATTAGCCTTCATTACAATATGGGTCATTAGTATTTATCGTGAAAGTAATTTTTAAATATACAGTAAACAAAAACCGGGTCTAAATTGGTCAGCTGAGATTTTTTCTTTTCGACTTAAGAGGGCTGTACACCCGAAACCTTAATTTTGTTACCGTTCCTTTCTTCGATATATATATATATTGAGTGTATGTATATATTGAGTGAATGCGACAATATATATTGAGTGAATGCGACAGTTGCGCTTCGACCAGATAAAACGTATTTTAAATTGACAAAATCGAGGTTTCGTATTCTCCTATTTTTTCCTCCAAAACTGGACCAATTTTTAAAAAAATTTCATCATCGGTATGAGAAAGATACTTTCTGTGCATCTATCGGCGTATTTTTTTTTAAATCAACCGTTAAATAAGCACGCTGGACTCGTTTCGTGGGTGTAAAAAAGAGGCGATTTTATAGATGTTTGGCGGCTCCTAGCTCCTATAAAAAATAATTAATAAAAAAAATATTTTTTAATATCCATAGCATATTAAAAAATAATTTCTCTAGTGCCATAATTGAGGAAGGGAGAAGTATAGTACGTTTGTATGGACAAGGCGCTGCTGACAGGCCCTCTTAAGCGCGAGAGACAAAACCATCCCGACGTAACCAACCCGACGTTAAAACCGCGCCAGCAAAAAGCACTTGGCGATCAAATATATGAAACAAATTAAAATAATTTATAATTATGTAAAAAATTTGTTCTTAATAAACAAATTTCGGCTTCGTCATAAACCGCAATCCTTTTCGGCGAATTTCGTGGGTGTGTCCAAAATAAAATCTTTCTTCGAAAGAATAGGCGCCCCAATGCATATATATATATATATATATATATATATATATATATATATATATATATATATATATATATATATATATATATGTATGTATATGTACAGTGAAATTATATTTCAAGTGAAAATATATTTTTACTGAGGTTTCAGTGAAATCATAACCAGTTACATTTTCAGGGTTGGTTTTATTCATTTAAGATTGTATTGTTAGGGTTGGTATTATTTAAGGATTAGGATAGGTTAGGTTAAGTAAGGGTTGGCCCTATTCATTTAAGATTGGAGTTAAACGTTGTAAATTCATTGTTTGATACATTTTCACTGCTTGAATTATAATGAAAATATATTTTCACTTGAAATATACTTTCACTGTAATATACATATGTATATACAAGGCGACCCGATGCGCTGTTTAACATTGAAAGCGAGAAATCACACATCACTAATGATCTTTACATATTTACATTTATTATAATGTTTCTTATATTTTTATACCCGAACGCTTAATGAAGTCGAAATAGATATTTGAATTTGTACATTCTGGGATTACAATTCTGGCGCGGTTTTGTCGCTGCGCGGTTTTGACGCCTCGTGGTTATGTCAGGGCGGTTTTGTGCCGGGCACTATTGACTGGACACATTTATTTTACCTTCTGTGATTATTTTTATTATTAGATTTGTGCGACAGTATATACAAAGTCTAAAAATGGCAACAAACGTCACTGAAAATCTGAAAATACGCCTCTTTTTTCGGTAAAGGTTCTTTCATTAATAGGATTGAAATCACACTTGGGACAAATTATAAAGGTCATGGCGAATTCGAATTATTAACAAAATCAATACTTCCATCATTTATAAGCCACTCTATAAAATATGTACATACATACATAAGAAGCATCATAGATAATAAAAAGGACCTCACTTACCTAGTTAAGAATTCTAATAATCCAATATCGCGAATTCATATTTAATTTGTAAATGTTTCGCATAGTTTGCGCAACGGGGGATGCGCCGCAAAATATCCCGTTAAATAATTTAACGGTCAGTGGCGGATAGGGGTTTAACTGAGCGAGATTTATGGAGTTTAGGGATGGAAAAGATACATACATAGTTGGATCTGCGGTAATTAAACAATAATGAGAGAAAAACAATGGAAACTATGGCCGACGAATTCAAAGCTCAAACATTACGAGGGATAATGTGCTTGTGCCGATTCGCATCAGCGTGACACATTACGCACATTCCGGAACAAAGAATTTGCAATTCGGATTGAAACCGTAATATTTTACGTCTTATCAAAACGGTACATTTCGGATATCAAAAGATTTGTGAGCTGCGATTCGGCTGGCTTAGCTGTTGTTACGAACAAAACGCATTTGACACTTCGATATCGTATTATGAAATATATTGTTATAAATCAGTTATTACACATTACAGGAATAAATTACAATAGAATATATCCAAACATTGAATGTGTGTATTTATTTGCTTCTAGATTTGAAAAAAAAACATCGGATGTGACCAACTTACGACTTTATCTATGTATGTGTTTGAGGAATATAAGAAAGATAAAAAACAAAATTCAATAATGAAACATAAATACACGTTCACACATAAATACCGGCTATGAGAGTATTTAGATAAAAATTGAGCGTAAATGTAAGGAATCTTACACAATACAAAAGTTCGACTTCCGGTTGTCGGATTTTGTTCAAACTTTTTTTGTTACTTAAAATCACTATAAATATTATAGAAATTAAATATCAAGCAGATAAAAATAATTTAAAAGGTCAAAATAAAGTAATGAAATAATGTTTTTTAAAAAAATTACTACTTCCGGTTTACAAATTCTGACCAAAACCTAATCAACTCTAAGTTTGTATATAAAAAATAAAAATATAAATTTTTAGCTTGATACATTCAGGGGTGTGGAAAAAATCATGTGGTCCACATGATTTTTTCCACACCCATAAAACATAGTCCATAACAGAGGTGGACTTGGCTATGTCCGACGTACGTACACGTTTACAAAAACGTGTTTTAAAGCAATGCAGGCTCTAAATTGACTATTCACTACGTGTATAAAACACTAATGAGCATATAAAACGTGGCAAAAACAATGCTTTGTACAATAGCAAAATGTCACAAACATAAACTACTTTTTTCAGAATATCGCACAATTCGATCATTTTGACAAACCTCTTTTATGTTTCACTTATTATTTTATCTATATACGTAGTAACAATAGATGAAATTTTGTGATTATGCGCAAATTCGGACTCGAGATTTTGACTAATTCGAACTCAGAATCGATTACTGATCTTGTTTTCATGATCTTGAAAAAATGTGTGTGACTTGGTGTGTGTGTGTCTGTGTATTTTGGGGGTTTTTTGAACGTATTAGTGATTTTAATTAATAAAAAAAAATTTGAACAAAATCCGACAACCGGAAATAGAACTTTTCTCTTGTACAAGTTTCCATTATTAGTATTTCATAATGCTGCCGGTATGTGTGAATGTGTTTGTACGGTTCAATATTTAATTTTGTTTTGTGTCCTCCTTATATTCCGCAAATAAATAGATTAAGTCATGGGTTGGTCCCTTCAAATTTATTTTTATTTTTTTCATTACACTGATACAAGGATTTTTTCGTGAATGTATGTTTCGTGAATGTGACATGTATCCTTGGGTCAAAAAAAATAGTGGAAGAAAAATCGAACAAGAGTAAACTGCCACTTTCGGTTGACGGGTGCTCACTAAATTTTATATATAACTTGGTGGTAGGCTTAAACTTTTAGATATGAAATTTCAGTTCAATACATCGAAATATTTCTGAGAAAAACATAAAAAACCTCGATTTTTACCTTGTTGAGGTAAAAATTTTGATGTATAAAATTTATAATTTTTATATTGCATTTCAGTAACGGGCACTAAGATTCAGTTCGACAAGATTAAAGGTGTTCAAAAAATTCCCAAAATAAAAAAAAGAGAACACCCATAAGGGGAGGTACCATTTCCGGTCAACTAAAAATTTTCAAAAAAAATTTACGTCGTATCGATAAGAATTTTAGTAACCGATACTAAGTTTCAGTTCGATAGGACTAACGGTGTTTAAAAAAACCCTAAAATACACAGACACACACACACACACATTTTTTCTAGATCATGAAAACGTGACCAGTGATCGATTCTGAGTTCAAAGCAGTCAAAATCTTAAGTTCGAATTTTCGCATGATCAAAAAACTTCATCTATTGTACTACGTATATAGATAAAATAATAAGTGAAACATAAAAGAGGTTTGTCAAAATGATCGAATTGTGCGATATTCTGAAAAAAGTAGTTTATGTTTGTGACATTTTGCTATTGTACAAAGCATTGTTTTTGCCACGTTTTATATGCTCATATGTGTTTTATACACGTAGTGAATAGTCAATTTAGAGCCTGCATTGCTTTAAAACACGTTTTTGTAAACGTGTACGTACGTCGGATATAGCCAAGTCCACCTCTGTTATGGACGCGAGACTTTTGACGTTCTGCTTTTGAACAAAGCATAATCTTTTACGACCAAAGCGTGCGTTTTATGTCGAATTTAATTAATATAATCAATTTGAGAATCCGTCAATCATAAAGTGCAGATAAATGGATGAGAAGAAAAAGCTCGGAAATTATTATCTTTTAAATTCCGTCGAAAATATAATATAATTTGGTATTTTGGTATTATAAATTGGTATAATAAGAGCAGTACCAACCAAACCAAACTGCTGGCGATGACCATGGTTTCAATAATTGTAGATTTCTAACTACAATTGAAACCAGAATTTAATAATGTAATTAATATATATATATATATATATATATATATATATATATATATATATATATATATATATATATATATATATATATATATATATATATATATATATATCATCATCATCATCATCATCATCATTTACAGCCATTCGCCATCCACTGCTGGATGAAGGCCTCTCCAACACGTTTCCACTCGTCTCTGTTTTGCGCAACACTCATCCATCTCATTCCGCACATTTTCCTAATTTCGTTCACCCATCTTCCTTGCGGTCTTCCTTTTACTCTTTTGCCTCCTCTCGGGTACCATTCAAGCTCTTCTTTTGTCCACCTTTCGTCCATCCTCCTAGTTACGTGACCCGCCCATTGCCATTTCAATCTCTTCACTCTATCCACTATGTCCACTACCCTTGTCATATTTCTCACCCACGTGTTCCGCTTCCTGTCTTTCCTCGTTATGCCAAGCATACAGCGTTCCATACTTCTTTGAGTGCATTGGATTTTATTTTGCATCTTGGCGTTCAGTGTCCAAGTTTCACATCCATACGTCATCACTGGCAAAACGCATTGATCAAAGATCCTTTTCTTCAGGCAGAGTGGCATTTTTGATTTAAAAACAGCATTCATCCGTCCAAATGCACTCCACCCTAATTTCATACGTCTCTTTATCTCTTCATTTTTACTACCAGACATGTCAATTATTTGACCTAAATATAAATAATTATTTACTACTTCTACTGGTTTATCATCTAAGGGGATGCTATCAGGCATGCAATAACTATTGAACATTAGTTTAGTCTTATCTACGTTAATTTTTAATCCTACTTTTCTACTTTCCCTGTCCAGCTGTGTTAGTCTGATAAGTAGGTCAGCTGAATCACGAGCTACTAAAACTATATCGTCTGCGAACCGAAGGTGACTCAAAAAGCGACCATTGATGCTTACTCCGGCTGTATCCCAATCCAATTTCCTGAAAACTCCCTCAAGCACCGCATTGAATAACTTGGGCGAGATTGTATCTCCTTGTCTTACTCCTTTTCCTATGCTAAATCTATCTGTACCTGAAAAAATTTTAACCGAAGCTGTGGCATTCTTATATATTGCAGCTAACAGTCCCACATAGGGTTCCGGCACTCCCTGTGTTTTTAGAGCGTTAAGTACTGCATTATGACTAACTGTATCGAAGGCTTTTTCATAATCGACGAAACCTAGGCACAATGGCCGTTGATATTCGTTGGCGCGCTCGATTAGTTCGCCAACTACTTGGAGGTGGTCCATTGTGCTGAAATTTGCCCTAAACCCTGCCTGCTCTATAGGTTGGTTCTCGTCGAGGATATTCTTCAGCCTTTCTGTAATAACCTTCGTGAAGAGCTTGTAGACCGCTGAAAGTAGACTAATGGGTCGGTAGTTCTTGATATCGCTTTTGTCGCCTTTTTTGTGTATTAAAATGATAGTTGCGTTATTCCATCCTTCTGGTATAGCTTGGTTCTGGATGCATTTGCTGAAAAGCCTAGCTAAGATATTAATTAGGGGGGGGCCGCCACATTTTAGTAAGTCAATGGGAATATTATCTTCCCCTGGGGTTTTACCGTTCTTTGCAGTTTTTAGCGCGGCCTCTACTTCGCTAGGCAATACTGCAGGAACCCTTTGGCCGTGTGTCGATTCCAGAGCGGGGAATTGGCCGTTGTCGTTCTCGTATAGTTTTGCATAGAACGTGTAAACTCTGTCTATGATTTCTTCTCTATTCCTAATTATTACTCCGCTCTCTGATCTGATTGCGATCATTTGGTTTTTGCCTAAGAAAAGATCCTGTTTGCACTTTTTCAGGCTACGGTTATTCTTAATGGTATTTTCTATTAGCTTGCTATTAAAATCCCGGACATCCCTGACTATTCTCTTTTTAATTTCCTTATTTACTAGATTGTATTCTTGCTTATTATTATCCCTATCTAAATTCCTTTTATGCTTAATTAGGTTTTTTGTTTCCGCTGAAATTTTGCTTAATTTAATCTGTTTCCTGAATCCACCTAATTTCTTACCTGTTGAGGTTAGAACCGAACTAATTACAGTGTTCAATTCCTCGATATCTGCTTCTGGGTTTAATTTCCCGTATCGATTTCCAAGTTCGAGTTCGAATTCCTTTTTCCTAGACCTTAGTTGAGCAAAATCTGGAGAGTTACTGCATCCTTTTATTAATTTCCTACGTTCGCAATTTATATTAATGGCCATCTTGGCACGGACTAATCTGTGATCGCTACCTATATCTACTTTACTTAAAACACTAACGTCTTTAACGGAGTGCAGGGCATTTGTTAGGATGAAATCGATCTCGTTTCTGTCTCCTTTAGGACTCTCCCAAGTCCACTTATTGTTGGTGGTTTTCCAGAAAAATGAATTAGTGATAAAGAGCCTATTGTGTTCTGCGAATTCTATGAGGCGATCGCCTCTGTCGTTTCTTTGGCCGGTACCAAAATTGCCTACTGCTCTTTCTGTATTTGCCTTTTGTCCTATTTTTGCGTTAAAGTCGCCCATGATTATTTTAAAGTGGTGACGGCTATTATCGTATGCGTCCTGTATTTTTTCGTAGAAGTCTTCTATTTCCTCGTCTGGGTGGCTAGATGTGGGGGCGTACACTTGGAAGATTTGACAAGTGTACCTGCTCGAGATTCTTAATACTATATAGCATTAACGTTCCGATATGTCGCTTATTTCTATAATATTTCTTTCTATTCTCTTATTGATAAGAAACCCTACTCCTCCTATTCTACCATTTGGTAGCCCTCTCCAGTAGAGACAGTTACCACTTTTTAGGATTATTTGGTTTTGCTGTTTTCGTCTTACTTCACTAAGTCCTACTATATCCCATTTGATATTTTCTAATTCATTCTCTAATGCAAGCACACTTCCTTCACTCGATAACGTTCTTACATTGTACGTGGCTAAATACAGGTTTCTATTAGCTAAGCTATCATCCATCGTCACTCTTACCTTGTTGGAGGTTTGGATATTATTTTTCTCGCATTTATCCAAGATGTGTTGAGAAAAAGGCGGTACTTGAGAGAGATTTCCATTCAAGGAGTGAGTTCTTACCGCCATAGACTCTTCTCTGTGGTCAGCTTTGACAGATAGTCATCCTAGGTATCACTTGAATCACTTATGAGTTATTACATGCCATTTAACAGGGTTACTTTGTAAGTGAAAGTAGTTAGTTATGATAATAATAGATTAGCAATTGTAATACTACTTTTTTACAGATCTTTATCGTGAGACGCCTCTTTGGAGACAACGGATTTATATATGTGAGTGCGGTTTGCAATTTAATATTTTAATAATAACTTTAGTAAAGAATATAAAATTACACGAATTACTTTAATATAATTTAAATATGAAAAAGAACTGATAGACAGTTGGGAAACACCGTTTCTGTTTGCTATTATTCTATTAAGTAAAGTTCGTTAAAGATTTTTGGCTGGAAGCAATTATGTGGAAGATTTATTGCTTCTGTGGGACCGACTTGACTGACGAAGGACCCTTTTTTTGTATTCAGCTAAGGAGATGTATCTCGTTCGTATATTCTTTTGCTCAGATTTGACACAAAAATTAGCACAAAATTTTTCGAAATAACTGATATAAAACCGCTTTTTACGACCGATTTGCTGATTATTTTTACACTTAAATTATACTAGGATGCAATTAGTAAAATAAGTGATTAGATGGTTAAGTTTTTAGATTAAATTTCGTGCAATAGCCGGGTTTAAGCGAGTAATAGCGGGAAGAACGCAGAAGCACGTCTTCCCCGCATGACACGAAAGACCGAACTCATATATATATATATATATATATATATATATATATATATCTATGTATATATATATATATATATATATATATATATATATATATATATATATATATATATATATATATATATATATAAATATATATATATATATATATATATATATATATATATATATATATATATATATATATATATATATATACATATATGTATATATATATGTATATATATATATATATATATATATATATATATATATATATATATATTTATATATATATATATATATATATATATATATATATATATATATATATATATATATATATATATATATATATATATATATATATATATAAATATATATATATATATATATATATATATATATATATATATATATATATATATATATATATATATATATATATATATATATATATATATATATATATATATGATAGTGAAAGTGTGCTTGCATTAGAGAATGAATTAGAAAATATCAAATGGGATATAGTAGGACTTAGTGAAGTAAGACGAAAACAGCAAAACCAAATAATCCTAAAAAGTGGTAACTGTCTCTACTGGAGAGGGCTACCAAATGGTAGAATAGGAGGAGTAGGGTTTCTTATCAATAAGAGAATAGAAAGAAATATTATAGAAATAAGCGACATATCGGAACGTATATGCTATATAGTATTAAGAATCTCGAGCAGGTACACTTGTCAAATCTTCCAAGTGTACGCCCCCACATCTAGCCACCCAGACGAGGAAATAGAAGACTTCTACGAAAAAATACAGGACGCATACGATAATAGCCGTCACCACTTTAAAATAATCATGGTGAGGTTAGCACCTTTTGTGGATATTTTTGCAATGTCGAATTCATTGATTTCGGTGATGGCTAGGTTAAGTTGGGTTAAGTTTCGTGAGGAAGGCAGGTTTTGTGGACATTTTTGCATTGTTGAAATCTTTGATTTCGGTGATGGTGAGGTTAGGTTGGGTTGGGTTGAGTTTCTTGAGGTAAGCACGTTTTGTGTATATTTTTGCAATGTCGAACTCTTTGATGTCGGTGATGGTTAGGTTAGGTTGGGTTAAGTTTGGTGAGGTAAGCACGTTTTGTGGATATTTTTGCAATGTCGAATTCTCCGATTTCGGTGATGGTAAGGTTAGTTTGGGTTAGGTTTGGTGAGTTAAGCAAGTTTTGTGGATATTTTTGCATTGTCGAATTCTTTGATTTCGGTGATGGAAAGGTTAGGTTGGGTTAAGTTTCGTGAGGTAAGCACGTTTTGTGGATATTTTTGCAATGTCGAATTCTTTGATTTCAGTGATGGTAAGGTTAGGTTGGGTTAGGTTTGGTGAGGTTAGCACGTTTTGTGGATATTTTTGCATTGTCAAGTTCTTTGATTTCGGTGATGGTTAGGTTAGGTTGGGATAGGTTTGGTGAGGTAAGCACGTTTTGTGGATATTTTTGCATTGTCGAATTCTTTGATTTCGGTGATAGTTAGGTTAGGTTGAGTTAGGTTTGGTGAGGTAAGTTGCACGTTTTGTTGATATTTTTGCAATGTCGAATTCTTTGATTTCGATGATCGTGAGGTTAAGTTGGGTTAAGTTTCGTGAGGAAGGCAGGTTTTGTGGATATTTTTGCATTGTCGAAATTTTTGATTTCGGTGATGGTGAGGTTAGGTTGGGTTGGGTTGAGTTTCGTGAGGTAAGCACGTTTTGTGTATATTTTTGCAATGTTGAACTCTTTGATTTCGGTGATGGTTAGGTTAGGTTGGGTTAAGTTTGGTAAGGTAAGCACGTTTTGTGGATATTTTTGCAATGTCGAATTCTCTGATTTCGGTGATGGTTAGGTTAGTTTGGGTTAGGTTTGGTGAGTTAAGCAAGTTTTGTGGATATTTTTGCATTGTCGAATTCTTTGATTTCGGTGATGGAAAGGTTAGGTTGGGTTAAGTTTCGTAAGGTAAGCACGTTTTGTGGATATTTTTGCATTGTTGAAATCTTTGATTTCTGTGATGGTGAGGTAATTTTGGGTTGGGTTGAGTTTCGTGAGGTAAGCACGTTTTGTGTATATTTTTGCAATGTCGAACTCTTTGATTTCGGTGATGGTTATGTTAGGTTAGGTTAAGTTTGGTGAAGAAAGCACGTTTTGTGGATATTTTTGCAATGTCGAATTCTTTGATTTCGGTGATGGTTAGGTTAGGTTGGGTAAAGTTTGGTGAGGTAAGCACGTTTTGTGGATATTTTTGCATTATCAAGTTCTTTGATTTAGGTGATGGTTAGGTTAGGTTGGGATAGGTTTGGTAAGGTGAGCACGTTTTGTGGATATTTTTGCATTGTTAAATCCTTTGATTTTGGTGATAGTTAGGTTAGGTTGGGTAAGGCTTGGTGAGGTAAGCACGTTTTGTGGATATTTTTGCAATGTCGAATTCTTTGATTTCGGTGATGGTAAGGTTAGGTTGGGTTAGGTTTGGTGAGGTTAGCACGTTTTGTGGATAATTTTGCATTGTCAAGTTCTTTGATTTCGGTGATGGTTAGGTTAGGTTAAGATAGGTTTGGTGAGGTGAGCACGTTTTGTGGATATTTTTGCATTGTTGAATTCTCTGATTTCGGTGATGGTTAGGTTAGTTTGGGTTAGGTTTGGTTAGTTAAGCAAGTTTTGTGGATATTTTTGCGTTGTCGAATTCTTTGATTTCGGTGATGGAAAGGTTAGGTTGGGTTAAGTTTCGTGAGGTAAGCACGTTTTGTGGATATTTTTGCAATGTCGAATTCTTTGATTTCGGTGATGGTTAGGTGAGGTTAGGTTAAGTTTGGTGAAGAAAGCACGTTTTGTGGATATTTTTGCAATGTCGAATTCTTTGATTTCGGTGATGGTAAGGTTAGGTTGGGTTAGGTTTGGTGAGGTTAGCACGTTTTGTGGATAATTTTGCATTGTCAAGTTCTTTGATTTCGGTGATGGTTAGGTTAGGTTGGGATAGGTTTGGTAAGGTGAGCACGTTTTGTGGATATTTTTGCATTGTTGAATCCTTTAATTTTGGTGATAAAAAGGTTAGGTTGGTTAAGGTTTGGTGAGGTAAGCACGTTTTGTGGATATTTTTGCGATGTCGAATTCTTTGATTTCGGTGATGGTAAGGTTAGGTTGGGTTAGGTTTGGTGAGGTAAGCACGTTTTGTGGATAATTTTGCATTGTCAAGTTCTTTGATTTCGGTGATGGTTAGGTTAGGTTGGGATAGGTTTGGTGAGGTTAGCACGTTTTGTGGATATTTTTGCAATATCAAGTTCTTTGATTCAGGTGATGGTTAGGTTAGGTTGGGATAGGTTTGGTGAGGTAAGCACGTTTTGTGGATATTTTTGCAATGTCGAATTCTTTGATTTCGGTGATGGTGGGGTTTGGTTGGGTTAAGTTTCGTGAGGTAAGCACGTTTTGTTGATATTTTTGCAATGTCGAATTCTTTGATTTTGGTGATAGTTAGGTTAGGTTGGGTTAGGTTTGGTGAGGTAAGCACGTTTTGTTGATATTTTTGCAATGTCGAATTCTTTGATTTCGGTGATGGTAAGGTTAGGTTGGGTTAAGTTTCGTGAGGTAAGCACGTTTTTGGATATTTTTACATTGGCAAATTTTTCGTATTAGGTGATTTTAAGGTTAGTTTGGGTTAGGTTTGGTGAGGTAAGCACGTTTTGTTGATATTATTGCAATGTCGAATTCTTTGATTTTGGTGATAGTTAGGTTAGGTTGGGTTAGGTTTGGTGAGGTAAGCACGTTTTGTGGATATTTTGGCAATGTCAAATTCTTTGATTTCGGTGATGGTTAGGTTAGGTTGGGTTAGGTTTGGTGAGGTAAGTTGCACGTTTTGTTGATATTTTTGCAATGTCGAATTCTTTGATTTTGATGATCGTTAGGTTAAGTTGGGTTAAGTTTCGTGAGGAAGGCAGGTTTTGTGGATATTTTTGCATTGTCGAAATTTTTGATTTCGGTGATGGTGAGGTTAGGTTGGGTTGGGTTGAGTTTCGTGAGGTAAGCACGTTTTGTATATATTTTTGCAATGTCGAACTCTTTGATTTCGGTGATGGTTAGGTAAGGTTAGGTTAAGTTTGGTGAAGAAAGCACGTTTTGTGGATATTTTTGCAATGTCGAATTCTTTGATTTCGGTGATGGTTATGTTAGGTTGGGTTAAGTTTGGTGAGGTAAGCACGTTTTGTGGATATTTTTGCATTATCAAGTTCTTTGATTTAGGTGATGGTTAGGTTAGGTTGGGATAGGTTTGGTAAGGTGAACACGTTTTGTGGATATTTTTGCATTGTTGAATACTTTGTTTTTGGTGATAGTAAGGTTAGGTTGGGTAAGGTTTGGTGAGGTAAGCACGTTTTGTGGATATTTTTGCGATGTCGAATTCTTTGATTTCGGTGATGGTAAGGTTAGGTTGGGTTAGGTTTGGTGAGGTTAGCACGTTTTGTGGATAATTTTGCATTGTCAAGTTCTTTGATTTCGGTGATGGTTAGGTTAGGTTGGGATAGGTTTGGTGAGGTGAGCACGTTTTGTGGATATTTTTGCATTGTTGAATTCTTTGATTTTGGTGATAGTTAGGTTAGGTTGAGTTAGGTTTGGTAAAGTAAGTTGCACGTTTTGTTGATATTTTTGCAATGTCGAATTCTTTGATTTCAATGATCGTTAGGTTAAGTTGGGTTAAGTTTCGTGAGGAAGGCAGGTTTTGTGGATATTTTTGCATTGTCGAAATTTTTGATTTCGGTGATGGTGAGGTTAGGTTGGGTTGGGTTGAGTTTCGTGAGGTAAGCACGTTTTGTGTATATTTTTGCAATGTCGAACTCTTTGATTTCGGTGATGGTTAGGTAAGGTTAGGTTAGGTTAGGTTAGTTTGTTAGTTAAGTTTGGTGAAGAAAGCACGTTTTGTGGATAATTTTGCAATGTCGAATTCTTTGATTTCGGTGATGGTTATGTTAGGTTGGCTTAAGTTTGGTGAGGTAAGCACGTTTTGTGGATATTTTTGCATTATCAAGTTCTTTGATTTAGGTGATGGTTAGGTTAGGTTGGGATAGGTTTGGTAAGGTGAGCACGTTTTGTGGATATTTTTGCATTGTTAAATCCTTTGATTTTGGTGATAGTTAGGTTAGGTTGGGTAAGGCTTGGTGAGGAAAGCACGTTTTGTGGATATTTTTGCAATGTCGAATTCTTTGATTTCGGTGATGGTAAGGTTAGGTTGGGTTAGGTTTGGTGAGGTTAGCACGTTTTGTGGATAATTTTGCATTGTCAAGTTCTTTGATTTCGGTGATGGTTAGGTTAGGTTGGGATAGGTTTGGTGAGGTGAGCACGTTTTGTGGATATTTTTGCATTGTTGAATTCTCTGATTTCGGTGATGGTTAGGTTAGTTTGGGTTAGGTTTGGTGAGTTAAGCAAGTTTTGTGGATATTTTTGCATTGTCGAATTCTTTGATTTCGGTGATGGAAAGGTTAGGTTGGGTTAAGTTTCGTGAGGTAAGCACGTTTTGTGGATATTTTTGCAATGTCGAATTCTTTGATTTCGGTGATGGTTAGGTGAGGTTAGGTTAAGTTTGGTGAAGAAAGCACGTTTTGTGGATATTTTTGCAATGTCGAATTCTTTGATTTCGGTGATGGTTATGTTAGGTTGGGTTAAGTTTGGTGAGGTAAGCACGTTTTGTGGATATTTTTGCATTATCAAGTTCTTTGATTTAGGTGATGGTTAGCTTAGGTTGGGATAGGTTTGGTAAGGTGAGCACGTTTTGTGGATATTTTTGCATTGTTAAATCCTTTGATTTTGGTGATAGTTAGGTTAGGTTGGGTAAGGCTTGGTGAGGTAAGCACGTTTTGTGGATATTTTTGCAATGTCGAAGTCTTTGATTTCGGTGATGGTAAGGTTAGGTTGGGTTAGGTTTGGTGAGGTTAGCACGTTTTGTGGATAATTTTGCATTGTCAAGTTCTTTGATTTCGGTGATGGTTAGGTTAGGTTGGGATAGGTTTGGTGAGGTGAGCACGTTTTGTGGATATTTTTGCATTGTTGAATTCTCTGATTTCGGTGATGGTTAGGTTAGTTTGGGTTAGGTTTGGTGAGTTAAGCAAGTTTTGTGGATATTTTTGCATTGTCGAATTCTTTGATTTCGGTGATGGAAAGGTTAGGTTGGGTTAAGTTTCGTGAGGTAAGCACGTTTTGTGGATATTTTTGCAATGTCGAATTCTTTGATTTCGGTGATGGTTAGGTTAGGTTGGGTTAAGTTTGGTGAGGTTAGCACGTTTTGTGGATATTTTTGGATTATCAAGTTCTTTGATTTAGGTGATGGTTAGGTTAGGTTGGGATAGGTTTGGTGAGGTAAGCACGTTTTGTGGATATTTTTGCAATGTCGAATTCTGTGATTTCGGTGATGGTTAGGTTAGTTTGGGTTAGGTTTGGTGAGTTCAGCATGTTTTGTGGATATTTTTGCATTGTCGAATTCTTTGTTTTCGGTGATAGGTAGGTTTGGTTCGGTTAAGTTTCGTGTGGTAAGCACGTTTTGTGGATATTTTTGCATTGTCAAAATCTTTGATTTCGGTGATGGTTAAGTTATTTTGGGTAAGGTTTGGTGTGGTAAGCGAGTCTTGAGGATATTTTTGCATTGGCAAATTCTTTTAATTAGGTGATTTTTAGGTTAGTTTGGGTTAGGTTTTGTGAGGTTAGCACGATTTGTTGATATTTTTGCAATGTCGAATTCTTTGATTTCGGTGATGGTTAGGTTAGGTTGGGTTAAGTTTCGTGAGGTAAGCACGTTTTTGGATATTTTTACATTGGCGAATTCTTTGATTTTGGTGATGGTTAGATTAGGTTAGGTTAGGTTTGGTGAGTTTGGCAAGTTTTTGGATATTTTTGCACTGTCGAATTCTTTGATTTCGGTGATAGTTAGGTTAGGTTGGGTTAAGTTTCGTGAGGTTAGCACGTTTTGTGGATATTTTTGCAATGTCGAGTTCTTTGATTTCGGTGATGGTTAGTTTAGTTTGGGTTGGGTTTGATGAGGTAAGCACGTTTTGTGGATATTTTTGCATTGTCGAATTCTTTGATTTTGGGTACCGTTAGGTTTAGTTGGGTTAGGTTTGGTGAGTTTAGCACGTTTTGTTGAAATTCTTGCAATGTCGAATTCTTTGATTTCGGTGATGGTGAGGTTAGGTTGGGTTAGGTTTGGTGAGTTAAGCAAGTTTTGTGGATATTTTTGCATTGTCGAATTCTTTGATTTTGGATATAGTTAGGTTAGGTTGGGTTAGGTTTGGTGAAATTAGCAAGTTTTGTGGATATTTTGTGGATTTTGGTGATGGTTAGGTTAGGTTAAGTTTCGTGAGGCAGGCATGTTTTGTGGATATTTTTGCAATGTCGAATTCTTTGATTTCGGTGATGGTGGGGTTTGGTTGAGTTAAGTTTCGTGGGGTAAGCACGTTTTGTTGATATTTTTGCAATGTCGAATTCTTTGATTTTGGTGATAGTTAGGTTAGGTTGGGTTAGGTTTGGTGAGGTAAGCACGTTTTGTTAATATTTTTGCAATGTCGAATTCTTTGATTTCGGTAATGGTTAGGTTAGGTTGGGTTAAGTTTCGTGAGGTAAGCACGTTTTTGGATATTTTTACATTGGCAAATTTTTCGTATTAGGTGATTTTAAGGTTAGTTTGGGTTAGGTTTGGTGAGGTTAGCACGTTTTGTTGATATTATTGCAATGTCGAATTCTTTGATTTTGGTGATAGTTAGGTTAGGTTGGGTTAGGTTTGGTGAGGTAAGCACGTTTTGTGGATATTTTGGCAATGTCAAATTCTTTGATTTCGGTGATGGTTAGGTTAGGTTGGGTTAGGTTTGGTGAGTTAAGCAAGTTTTGTGCTTATTTTGCATTGTCGAATTCTTTGCTTTCGGTGATAGTTAGGTTAGGTTTTGATAGGTTTGGTGAGGTAAGCACGTTTTGTGGATATTTCTGCATTGTCGAATTCTTTGATTTCGGTGATGGTTAGGTTGGGTTGGGTTAAGTTTCGTGAGGTTTGCACGTTTTGTGGATATTTCTGCATTGTCAAATTCTTTGATTTCGGTGATGGTTAGGTTAGGTTGGGTTAGGTTTGGTAAGTTTAGCAAGTTTTGTGGATATTTTTGCATTGTCGAATTCTTTGCTTTCGGTGATAGTTAGGTTAGGTTGGGTTAAAATTGGTGAGGTAAGCACGTTTTGTGGATATTTTTGCATTATCAAGTTCTTTGATTTAGGTGATGGTTAGGTTAGGTTGGGATAGGTTTGGTGAGGTGAGCACGTTTTGTGGATATTTTTGCATTGTTGAATTCTCTGATTTCGGTGATGGTTAGGTTAGTTTGGGTTAGGTTTGGTGAGTTAAGCAAGTTTTGTGGATATTTTTGCATTGTCGAATTCTTTGATTTTGGTGATGGAAAGGTTAGGTTGGGTTAAGTTTCGTGAGGTAAGCACGTTTTGTGGATATTTTTGCAATGTCGAATTCTTTGATTTCGGTGATGGTTAGGTTAGGTTGGGTTAGGTTTAGTGAGTTAAGCAAGTTTTGTGGTTATTTTGCATTGTCGAATTCTTTGCTTTCGGTGATAGTTAGGTTAGGTTGGGTTAGGTTTGGGATAGGTTTGGTGAGGTTACCACGTTTTGTGGATATTTTTGCATTGTCGAATTCTTTGATTTTAGATATAGTTAGGTTAGGTTGGGATAGATTTGGTGAAATTAGCAAGTTTTGTGGCTATTTTTGCATTGTCAAATTCTTTGTTTTCGGTGATAGTTAGGTCAGGTTGGGTTAAGTTTCGTGAGGTAAGCACGTTTTGTTGAAATTTTTGCAATGTCGAATTCTTTGATTTTGGTGATGGTTAGGTTTGGTTGGGTTAAGTTTCGTGAGGTTGGCACGTTTTGTGGATATTTTTGCATTGTCAAATTCTTTGATTTCGGTGATGGTAAGGTTAGTTTGGGATAGGTTTGGTGAGGTTAGCACGTTTTGTGGATATTTTTGCATTGTAGAATTCTATGATTTTGAATATAGTTAGGTTAGGTTGGGTTAGGTTTGGTGAGGTTAGCACGTTTTGTTAAAATTTTTGCAATGTCGAATTCTTTGATTTCGGTTATGGTTAAGTTAGGTTGGGTTAGGTTTGGTGAGTTAAGCAAGTTTTGTGGCTATTTTTGCATCGTCGAATTCTTTGTTTTCGGTGATAGTTAGGTTAGGTCGGGTTAAATTTCGTGAGGTAAGCACGTTTTGTTGAACATTTTGCAATGTCGAATTCTTTGATTTTGGTGATGGTTAGGTTTGGTTGGGTTAAGTTTCGTGAGGTTGGCACGTTTTGTGGATATTTTTGCATTGTAGAATTCTATGATTTTGGATATAGTTAGGTTAGGTTGGGTTAGGTTTGGTGAGGTTAGCACGTTTTGTTAAAATTTTTGCAATGTCGAATTCTTTGATTTCGGTGATGGTTAAGTTAGGTTGGGTTAGGTTTGGTGAGTTAAGCAAGTTTTGTGGCTATTTTTGCATTGTCGAATTCTTTGTTTTCGGTGATAGTTAGGTTAGGTCGGGTTAAGTTTCGTGAGGTAAGCACGTTTTGTTGAACATTTTGCAATGTCGAATTCTTTGATTTCGGTGATGGTTAGGTTAGGTTGGGTTAGGTTTGTTGAGTAAAGCAAGTTTTGTGGATATTTTGGCATTGTCGAATTCGTTGCTTTCAGTGATAGTTAGGTTAGGTAGGGATAGGTTTGGGATAGGTTTGTTGAGGTTAGCACGTTTTGTGGAAATTTTTGCATTGTCGAATTCTTTGTTTTCGGTGATAGTTAGGTTAGGTTGGGTTAAGTTTCGTGATGTTAACACGTTTTGTTGAAATTTTTGCAATGTCGAATTCTTTGATTTCGGTGATGGTTAGGTTAGGTTGGGTTAGGTTTGGTGAGTTTAGCAAGTTTTGCGAATATTTTTGCATTGTCGAATTCTTTGCTTTCCTTGATAGTTAGGTTAGGTTGGGATAGGTTTGGTGAGGTAAGCACGTTTTGTGGATATTTTTGCATTGTCGAATTCTTTGATTTTGGATATAGTTAGGTTAGGTTGGGTTAGGTTTGGTGAGTTTAGCAAGTTTTGCGAATATTTTTGCATTGTCGAATTCTTTGCTTTCCTTGATAGTTAGGTTAGGTTGGGATAGGTTTGGTGAGGTTAGCACGTTTTGTGGATATTTTTGCATTGTCGAATTCTTTGATTTTGGATAAAGTAAAGTTAGGTTGGGTTAGGTTTGGTGAGTTTAGCAAGTTTTGTGGATATTTTGTAGATTTTGGTGATGGTTAGGTTTGGTTAGGTTAAGTTTCGTGAGGTAGGCATGTTTTGTGGATATTTTTGCAATGTCAAATTCTTTGATTTCGGTGATGGCAAGGTTAATTTGGGTTAGGTTTGGTGAGTTTAGCATGTTTTGTGGATATTTTTGCATTGTCGAATTCTTTGCTTTCGGTGATAGTTAGGTTAGGTTGGGTTAGGTTTGGGATAGGTTTGGTGAGGTTACCACGTTTTGTGGCTATTTTTGCATTGTCGAATTCTTTGTTTTTGGTGATAGTTAGGTTAGGTTGGGTTAAGTTTCGTGAGGTAAGCACGTTTTGTTGAAATTTTTGCAATGTCGAATTCTTTGATTTTGGTGATGGTAAGGTTAGTTTGGGATAGGTTTGGTGAGGTTAGCACGTTTTGTGGATATTTTTGCATTGTCGAATTCTTTGCTTTCGGTGATAGTTAGGTTAGATTGGGTTAGGTTTGGGATAGGTTTGCTGAGGTTAGCAGGTTTTGTGGATATTTTTGCATTGTCGAATTCTTTGTTTTCGGTGATAGTTAGGTTAGGTTGGGTTAAGTTTCGTGAGGTAAGCACGTGTTGTTGAAATTTTTGCCATGTCGAATTCTTTGATTTCGGTTATGGTTAGGTTAGGTTGGGTTAAGTTTCGTGAGGTTGGCACGTTTTGTGGATATTTTTGCATTGTCAAATTCTTTGATTTCGGTGATGATTTGGTTAGTTGGGTTAAGTTTCGTGAGGTAAGCACGTTTTGTGGATATTTTTGCAATGTCGAATTCTTTGATTTCGGTGATGGTTAGGTTAGGTTAGGTAAAGTTTCGTAAGGTAGGCACGTTTTGTGGATAATTTTGCAATGTCGAATTCTTTGATTTCGGTGATGGTAAGGTAAGATTGGGTTAAGTTTCGTGAGGTTAGCACGTTTTGTGGATATTTTTGCATTGTCAAGTTCTTTGATTTCGGTGATGATTTGGTTAGTTTGGGTTAAATCACGTGAAGTAAGCACGTTTTGTGGATATTTTTGCAATGTCGAATTCTTTGATTTCGGTGATGGTTAGGTTAGGTAAGGTTAAGTTTCGTGAGGTAAGCACGTTTTTGGATATTTTTACATTGGCAAATTTTTTGTGTGAGGTGATTTTTAGGTTAGTTTGGGTTAGGTTTGGTGAGGTAAGCACGTTTTGTTGATATTTTTGCAATGTCGAATTCTTTGATTTCGGTGATGGTTAGGTTAGGTTGGGTTAAGTTTCGTGAGGTAAGCACGTTTTTGGATATTTTTACATTGGCAAATTTTTTGTATGAGGTGATTTTTAGGTTAGTTTGGGTTAGGTTTGGTGAGGTAAGCACGTTTTGTTGATATTTTTGCAATGTAGAATTCTTTGATTTTGGTGATAGTTAGGTTAGGTTGGGTTAAGTTTCGTGAGGTTTGCACGTTTTGTGGATATTTTTGCATTGTCAAATTCTTTGATTTCGGTGATGGTTCTGTTAGTTTGGGTTAGGTTTGGTGAGGTAAGCACGTTTTTTGGATATTTTGGCAATGTCAAATTCATTGATTTCGGTGATGGTTAGGTTAGGTTGGGTTAGGTTTGGTGAGTTTAGCAAGTTTTGTGAATATTTTTGCATTGTCGAATTCTTTGCTTTCGGTGATAGTAAGGTTAGGTTGGGATAGGTTTGGGATAGGTTTGGTGAGGTAAGCACGTTTTGTGGATATTTTTGCATTGTCGAATTCTTTGATTTTGGATATAGTTAGGTTAGGTTGGGATAGGTTTGGTGAGTTTAGCAAGTTTTGTAGCTATTTTTGCATTGTCGAATTCTTTGTTTGCGGTGAGAGTTAGGTTAGGTTGGGTTAAGTTTCGTGAGGTAAGCACGTTTTGTTGAACATTTTGCAATGTCGAATTCTTTGATTTTGGTGATGGTTAGGTTTGGTTGGGTTAAGTTTCGTGAGGTTGGCACGTTTTGTGGATATTTTTGCATTGTCAAATTATTTGATTTCGGTGATGGTTAGGTTAGTTTGGGATAGGTTTGGTGAGGTTAGCACGTTTTGTGGATATTTTTGCATTGTCGAATTCTTTGATTTTGGTTATAGTTAGGTTAGGTTGGGTTATTATTGGTGAGTTTAGCAAGTTTTGTGGATATTTTTGCATTGTCGAATTCTTTGTTTTCGGTGATAGTTAGGTTAGGTTGGGTTAAGTTTCGTGATGTTAGCACGTTTTGTTGAAATTTTTGCAATGTCGAATTCTTTGATTTCGGTGATGGTAAGGTTAGGTTGGGTTAGGTTTAGTGAGTTTTGCAAGTTTTGTGGATATTTTTGCATTGTCGAATTCTTTGCTTTCGGTGATAGTTAGGTTAGGTTGGGATAGGTTTGTTGAGGTTAGCACGTTTTGTGGATATTTTTGCATTGTCGAATTCTTTGATTTTGGATAAAGTAATGTTAGGTTGGGTTAGGTTTGGTGAGTTTAGCAAGTTTTGTGGATATTTTGTGGATTTTGGTGATGGTTAGGTTTGGTTAGGTTATGTTTCGTGAGGTAAACATGTTTTGTGGATATTTTTGCAATGTCAAATTCTTTGATTTCGGTGATGGCAAGGTTAATTTGGGTTAGGTTTGGTGAGTTAAGCATGGTTTGTGGATATTTTTGCATTGTCGAATTCTTTGCTTTCGGTGATAGTTAGGTTAGATTGGGTTAGGTTTGGGATAGGTTTGCTGAGGTTAGCACGTTTTGTGGATATTTTTGCATTGTCGAATTCTTTGTTTTCGGTGATAGTTAGGTTAGGTTGGGTTAAGTTTCGTGAGGTAAGCACGTGATGTTGAAATTTTTGCCATGTCGAATTCTTTGATTTCGGTTATGGTTAGGTTAGGTTGGGTTAAGTTTGGTGAGGTAAGCACGTTTTGTGGATATTTTTGCATTATCAAGTTCTTTGATTTAGGTGATGGTTAGGTTAGGTTGGGATAGGTTTGGTAAGGTGAGCACGTTTTGTGGATATTTTTGCATTGTTGAATCCTTTGATTTTGGTGATAGTAAGGTTAGGTTGGGTAAGGTTTGGTGAGGTAAGCACGTTTTGTGGATATTTTTGCGATGTCGAATTCTTTGATTTCGGTGATGGTAAGGTTAGGTTGGGTTAGGTTTGGTGAGGTTAGCACGTTTTGTGGATAATTTTGCATCGTCAAGTTCTTTGATTTCGGTGATGGTTAGGTTAGGTTGGGATAGGTTTGGTGAGGTGAGCACGTTTTGTGGATATTTTTGCATTGTTGAATTCTTTGATTTTGGTGATAGTTAGGTTAGGTTGAGTTAGGTTTGGTGAGGTAAGTTGCACGTTTTGTTGATATTTTTGCAATGTCGAATTCTTTGATTTCGATGATCGTTAGGTTAAGTTGGGTTAAGTTTCGTGAGGAAGGCAGGTTTTGTGGATATTTTTGCATTGTCGAAATTTTTGATTTCGGTGATGGTGAGGTTAGGTTGGGTTGGGTTGAGTTTCGTGAGGTAAGCACGTTTTGTGTATATTTTTGCAATGTCGAACTCTTTGATTTCGGTGATGGTTAGGTAAGGTTAAGTTAAGTTTGGTGAAGAAAGCACGTTTTGTGGATATTTTTGCAATGTCGAATTCTTTGATTTCGGTGATGGTTATGTTAGGTTGGGTTAAGTTTGGTGAGGTAAGCACGTTTTGTGGATATTTTTGCATTATCAAGTTCTTTGATTTAGGTGATGGTTAGGTTAGGTTGGGATAGGTTTGGTAAGGTGAGCACGTTTTGTGGATATTTTTGCATTGTTAAATCCTTTGATTTTGGTGATAGTTAGGTTAGGTTGGGTAAGGCTTGGTGAGGTAAGCACGTTTTGTGGATATTTTTGCAATGTCGAATTCTTTGATTTCGGTGATGGAAAGGTTAGGTTGGGTTAGGTTTGGTGAGGTTAGCACGTTTTGTGGATAATTTTGCATTGTCAAGTTCTTTGATTTCGGTGATGGTTAGGTTAGGTTAAGATAGGTTTGGTGAGGTGAGCACGTTTTGTGGATATTTTTGCATTGTTGAATTCTCTGATTTCGGTGATGGTTAGGTTAGTTTGGGTTAGGTTTGGTGAGTTAAGCAAGTTTTGTGGATATTTTTGCGTTGTCGAATTCTTTGATTTCGGTGATGGAAAGGTTAGGTTGGGTTAAGTTTCGTGAGGTAAGCACGTTTTGTGGATATTTTTGCAATGTCGAATTCTTTGATTTCTGTGATGGTTAGGTTAGGTTGGGTTAGGTTTGGTGAGTTAAGCAAGTTTTGTGGTTATTTTGCATTGTCGAATTCTTTGCTTTCGGTGATAGTAAGGTTAGGTTTTGATAGGTTTGGTGAGGTAAGCACGTTTTGTGGATATTTTTGCATTGTCGAATTCTTTGATTTTGGGTACCGTTAGGTTAAGTTGGGTTAGGTTTGGTGAGTTTAGCACGTTTTGTTGAAATTCTTGCAATGTCGAATTCTTTGATTTCGGTGATGGTGAGGTTAGGTTGGGTTAGGTTTGGTGAGTTAAGCAAGTTTTGTGGATATTTTTGCATTGTCGAATTCTTTGATTTTGGATATAGTTAGGTTAGGTTGGGTTAGGTTTGGTGAGTTTAGCAAGTTTTGTGGATATTTTGTGGATTTTGGTGATGGTTAGGTTAGGTTAGGTTAAGTTTCGTGAGGCAGGCATGTTCTGTGGATATTTTTGCAATGTCGAATTCTTTGATTTCGGTGATGGTGGGGTTTGGTTGGGTTAAGTTTCGTGAGGTAAGCACGTTTTGTTGATATTTTTGCAATGTCGAATTCTTTGATTTTGGTGATAGTTAGGTTAGGTTGGGTTAGGTTTGGTGAGGTAAGCACGTTTTGTTGATATTTTTGCAATGTCGAATTCTTTGATTTCGGTAATGGTTAGGTTAGGTTGGGTTAAGTTTCGTGAGGTCAGCACGTTTTTGGATATTTTTACATTGGCAAATTTTTCGTATTAGGTGATTTTAAGGTTAGTTTGGGTTAGGTTTGGTGAGGTAAGCACGTTTTGTTGATATTATTGCAATGTCGAATTCTTTGATTTTGGTGATAGTTAGGTTAGGTTGGGTTAGGTTTGGTGAGGTAAGCACGTTTTGTGGATATTTTGGCAATGTCAAATTCTTTGATTTCTGTGATGGTTAGGTTAGGTTGGGTTAGGTTTGGTGAGTTAAGCAAGTTTTGTGGTTATTTTGCATTGTCGAATTCTTTGCTTTCGGTGATAGTTAGGTTAGGTTTTGATAGGTTTGGTGAGGTAAGCACGTTTTGTGGATATTTTTGCATTGTCGAATTCTTTGATTTCGGTGATGGTTAGGTTGGGTTGGGTTAAGTTTCGTGAGGTTTGCACGTTTTGTGGATATTTCTGCATTGTCAAATTCTTTGATTTCGGTGATGGTTAGGTTAGGTTGGGTTAGGTTTGGTAAGTTTAGCAAGTTTTGTGGATATTTTTGCATTGTCGAATTCTTTGCTTTCGGTGATAGTTAGGTTAGGTTGGGTTAAGTTTGGTGAGGTAAGCACGTTTTGTGGATATTTTTGCATTATCAAGTTCTTTGATTTAGGTGATGGTTAGGTTAGGTTGGGATAGGTTTGGTGAGGTGAGCACGTTTTGTGGATATTTTTGCATTGTTGAATTCTCTGATTTCGGTGATGGTTAGGTAAGATTGGGTTAAGTTTCGTGAGGTTACCACGTTTTGTGGATATTTTTGCATTGTCAAGTTCTTTGATTTCGGTGATGATTTGGTTAGTTTGGGTTAAATCTCGTGAAGTAAACACGTTTTGTGGATATTTTTGCAATGTCGAATTCTTTGATTTCCGTGATGGTTAGGTTAGGTTAGGTAAAGTTTCGTAAGGTAGGCACGTTTTGTGGATAATTTTGCAATGTCGAATTCTTTGATTTCGGTGATGGTAAGGTAAGATTGGGTTAAGTTTCGTGAGGTTAGCACGTTTTGTGGATATTTTTGCGATGTCGAATTCTTTGATTTCAGTGATGGTAAGGTTAGGTTGGGTTAGGTTTGGTGAGGTAAGCACGTTTTGTGGATAATTTTGCATCGTCAAGTTCTTTGATTTCGGTGATGGTTAGGTAAGGTTGGGATAGGTTTGGTGAGGTGAGCACGTTTTGTGGATATTTTTGCATTGTTGAATTCTTTGATTTTGGTGATAGTTAGGTTAGGTTGAGTTAGGTTTGGTGAGGTAAGTTGCACGTTTTGTTGATATTTTTGCAATGTCGAATTCTTTGATTTCGATGATCGTTAGGTTAAGTTGGGTTAAGTTTCGTGAGGAAGGCAGGTTTTGTGGATATTTTTGCATTGTCGAAATTTTTGATTTCGGTGATGGTGAGGTTAGGTTGGGTTGGGTTGAGTTTCGTGAGGTAAGCACGTTTTGTGTATATTTTTGCAATGTCGAACTCTTTGATTTCGGTGATGGTTAGGTAAGGTTAAGTTAAGTTTGGTGAAGAAAGCACGTTTTGTGGATATTTTTGCAATGTCGAATTCTTTGATTTCGGTGATGGTTATGTTAGGTTGGGTTAAGTTTGGTGAGGTAAGCACGTTTTGTGGATATTTTTGCATTATCAAGTTCTTTGATTTAGGTGATGGTTAGGTTAGGTTGGGATAGGTTTGGTAAGGTGAGCACGTTTTGTGGATATTTTTGCATTGTTAAATCCTTTGATTTTGGTGATAGTTAGGTTAGGTTGGGTAAGGCTTGGTGAGGTAAGCACGTTTTGTGGATATTTTTGCAATGTCGAATTCTTTGATTTCGGTGATGGAAAGGTTAGGTTGGGTTAGGTTTGGTGAGGTTAGCACGTTTTGTGGATAATTTTGCATTGTCAAGTTCTTTGATTTCGGTGATGGTTAGGTTAGGTTAAGATAGGTTTGGTGAGGTGAGCACGTTTTGTGGATATTTTTGCATTGTTGAATTCTCTGATTTCGGTGATGGTTAGGTTAGTTTGGGTTAGGTTTGGTGAGTTAAGCAAGTTTTGTGGATATTTTTGCGTTGTCGAATTCTTTGATTTCGGTGATAGAAAGGTTAGGTTGGGTTAAGTTTCGTGAGGTAAGCACGTTTTGTGGATATTTTTGCAATGTCGAATTCTTTGATTTCTGTGATGGTTAGGTTAGGTTGGGTTAGGTTTGGTGAGTTAAGCAAGTTTTGTGGTTATTTTGCATTGTCGAATTCTTTGCTTTCGGTGATAGTAAGGTTAGGTTTTGATAGGTTTGGTGAGGTAAGCACGTTTTGTGGATATTTTTGCATTGTCGAATTCTTTGATTTTGGGTACCGTTAGGTTAAGTTGGGTTAGGTTTGGTGAGTTTAGCACGTTTTGTTGAAATTCTTGCAATGTCGAATTCTTTGATTTCGGTGATGGTGAGGTTAGGTTGGGTTAGGTTTGGTGAGTTAAGCAAGTTTTGTGGATATTTTTGCATTGTCGAATTCTTTGATTTTGGATATAGTTAGGTTAGGTTGGGTTAGGTTTGGTGAGTTTAGCAAGTTTTGTGGATATTTTGTGGATTTTGGTGATGGTTAGGTTAGGTTAGGTTAAGTTTCGTGAGGCAGGCATGTTCTGTGGATATTTTTGCAATGTCGAATTCTTTGATTTCGGTGATGGTGGGGTTTGGTTGGGTTAAGTTTCGTGAGGTCAGCACGTTTTGTTGATATTTTTGCAATGTCGAATTCTTTGATTTTGGTGATAGTTAGGTTAGGTTGGGTTAGGTTTGGTGAGGTAAGCACGTTTTGTTGATATTTTTGCAATGTCGAATTCTTTGATTTCGGTAATGGTTAGGTTAGGTTGGGTTAAGTTTCGTGAGGTCAGCACGTTTTTGGATATTTTTACATTGGCAAATTTTTCGTATTAGGTGATTTTAAGGTTAGTTTGGGTTAGGTTTGGTGAGGTAAGCACGTTTTGTTGATATTATTGCAATGTCGAATTCTTTGATTTTGGTGATAGTTAGGTTAGGTTGGGTTAGGTTTGGTGAGGTAAGCACGTTTTGTGGATATTTTGGCAATGTCAAATTCTTTGATTTCTGTGATGGTTAGGTTAGGTTGGGTTAGGTTTGGTGAGTAAAGCAAGTTTTGTGGTTATTTTGCATTGTCGAATTCTTTGCTTTCGGTGATAGTTAGGTTAGGTTTTGATAGGTTTGGTGAGGTAAGCACGTTTTGTGGATATTTTTGCATTGTCGAATTCTTTGATTTCGGTGATGGTTAG
Organism: Arctopsyche grandis; assembly: GCF_051622035.1. NCBI lineage: Eukaryota > Metazoa > Arthropoda > Insecta > Trichoptera > Hydropsychidae > Arctopsyche > Arctopsyche grandis. Next base: position 30,931,002 of record NC_135357.1, read on the forward strand.
GTTGGGTTGGGTTAAGTTTCGTGAGGTTTGCACGTTTTGTGGATATTTCTGCATTGTCAAATTCTTTGATTTCGGTGATGGTTAGGTTAGGTTGGGTTAGGTTTGGTAAGTTTAGCAAGTTTTGTGGATATTTTTGCATTGTCGAATTCTTTGCTTTCGGTGATAGTTAGGTTAGGTTGGGTTAAGTTTGGTGAGGTAAGCACGTTTTGTGGATATTTTTGCATTATCAAGTTCTTTGATTTAGGTGATGGTTAGGTTAGGTTGGGATACGTTTGGTGAGGTGAGCACGTTTTGTGGATATTTTTGCATTGTTGAATTCTCTGATTTCGGTGATGGTTAGGTAAGATTGGGTTAAGTTTCGTGAGGTTACCACGTTTTGTGGATATTTTTGCATTGTCAAGTTCTTTGATTTCGGTGATGATTTGGTTAGTTTGGGTTAAATCTCGTGAAGTAAACACGTTTTGTGGATATTTTTGCAATGTCGAATTCTTTGATTTCCGTGATGGTTAGGTTAGGTTAGGTAAAGTTTCGTAAGGTAGGCACGTTTTGTGGATAATTTTGCAATGTCGAATTCTTTGATTTCGGTGATGGTAAGGTAAGATTGGGTTAAGTTTCGTGAGGTTAGCACGTTTTGTGGATATTTTTGCATTGTCAAGTTCTTTGATTTCGGTGATGATTTGGTTAGTTTGGGTTAAATCTCGTGAAGTAAGCACGTTTTGTGGATATTTTTGCAATGTCGAATTCTTTGATTTCGGTGATGGTTAGGTTAGGTAAGGTTAAGTTTCGTGAGGTAAGCACGTTTTTGGATATTTTTACATTGGCAAATTTTTTGTGTGAGGTGATTTTAAGGTTAGTTTGGGTTAGGTTTGGTGAGGTTAGCACGTTTTGTTGATATTTTTGCAATGTCGAATTCTTTGATTTCGGTGATGGTTAGGTTAGGTTGGGTTAAGTTTCGGGAGGTAAGCACGTTTTTGGATATTTTTACATTGGCAAATTTTTTGTATGAGGTGATTTTTAGGTTAGTTTGGGTTAGGTTTGGTGAGGTAAGCACGTTTTGTTGATATTTTTGCAATGTAGAATTCTTTGATTTTGGTCATAGTTAGGTTAGGTTGGGTTAAGTTTCGTGAGGTTTGCACGTTTTGTGGATATTTTTGCATTGTCAAATTCTTTGATTTCGGTGATGGTTCTGTTAGTTTGGGTTAGGTTTGGTGAGGTAAGCACGTTTTTTGGATATTTTGGCAATGTCAAATTCATTGATTTCGGTGATGGTTAGGTTAGGTTGGGTTAGGTTTGGTGAGTTTAGCAAGTTTTGTGAATATTTTTGCATTGTCGAATTCTTTGCTTTCGGTGATAGTAAGGTTAGGTTGGGATAGGTTTGGGATAGGTTTGGTGAGGTAAGCACGTTTTGTGGATATTTTTGCATTGTCGAATTCTTTGATTTTGGATATAGTTAGGTTAGGTTGGGATAGGTTTGGTGAGTTTAGCAAGTTTTGTAGCTATTTTTGCATTGTCGAATTCTTTGTTTGCGGTGAGAGTTAGGTTAGGTTGGCTTAAGTTTCGTGAGGTAAGCACGTTTTGTTGAACATTTTGCAATGTCGAATTCTCTGATTTTGGTGATGGTTAGGTTTGGTTGGGTTAAGTTTCGTGAGGTTGGCACGTTTTGTGGATATTTTTGCATTGTCAAATTCTTTGATTTCGGTGATGGTTAGGTTAGTTTGGGATAGGTTTGGTGAGGTTAGCACGTTTTGTGGATATTTTTGCATTGTCGAATTCTTTGATTTTGGATATAGTTAGGTTAGGTTGGGTTAGGTTTGGTGAGTTTAGCAAGTTTTGTGGATATTTTGTGGATTTTGGTGATGGTTAGGTTAGGTTAGGTTAAGTTTCGTGAGGCAGGCATGTTCTGTGGATATTTTTGCAATGTCGAATTCTTTGATTTCGGTGATGGTGGGGTTTGGTTGGGTTAAGTTTCGTGAGGTCAGCACGTTTTGTTGATATTTTTGCAATGTCGAATTCTTTGATTTTGGTGATAGTTAGGTTAGGTTGGGTTAGGTTTGGTGAGGTAAGCACGTTTTGTTGATATTTTTGCAATGTCGAATTCTTTGATTTCGGTAATGGTTAGGTTAGGTTGGGTTAAGTTTCGTGAGGTCAGCACGTTTTTGGATATTTTTACATTGGCAAATTTTTCGTATTAGGTGATTTTAAGGTTAGTTTGGGTTAGGTTTGGTGAGGTAAGCACGTTTTGTTGATATTATTGCAATGTCGAATTCTTTGATTTTGGTGATAGTTAGGTTAGGTTGGGTTAGGTTTGGTGAGGTAAGCACGTTTTGTGGATATTTTGGCAATGTCAAATTCTTTGATTTCTGTGATGGTTAGGTTAGGTTGGGTTAGGTTTGGTGAGTAAAGCAAGTTTTGTGGTTATTTTGCATTGTCGAATTCTTTGCTTTCGGTGATAGTTAGGTTAGGTTTTGATAGGTTTGGTGAGGTAAGCACGTTTTGTGGATATTTTTGCATTGTCGAATTCTTTGATTTCGGTGATGGTTAGGTTGGGTTGGGTTAAGTTTCGTGAGGTTTGCACGTTTTGTGGATATTTCTGCATTGTCAAATTCTTTGATTTCGGTGATGGTTAGGTTAGGTTGGGTTAGGTTTGGTAAGTTTAGCAAGTTTTGTGGATATTTTTGCATTGTCGAATTCTTTGCTTTCGGTGATAGTTAGGTTAGGTTGGGTTAAGTTTGGTGAGGTAAGCACGTTTTGTGGATATTTTTGCATTATCAAGTTCTTTGATTTAGGTGATGGTTAGGTTAGGTTGGGATAGGTTTGGTGAGGTGAGCACGTTTTGTGGATATTTTTGCATTGTTGAATTCTCTGATTTCGGTGATGGTTAGGTAAGATTGGGTTAAGTTTCGTGAGGTTACCACGTTTTGTGGATATTTTTGCATTGTCAAGTTCTTTGATTTCGGTGATGATTTGGTTAGTTTGGGTTAAATCTCGTGAAGTAAACACGTTTTGTGGATATTTTTGCAATGTCGAATTCTTTGATTTCCGTGATGGTTAGGTTAGGTTAGGTAAAGTTTCGTAAGGTAGGCACGTTTTGTGGATAATTTTGCAATGTCGAATTCTTTGATTTCGGTGATGGTAAGGTAAGATTGGGTTAAGTTTCGTGAGGTTAGCACGTTTTGTGGATATTTTTGCATTGTCAAGTTCTTTGATTTCGGTGATGATTTGGTTAGTTTGGGTTAAATCTCGTGAAGTAAGCACGTTTTGTGGATATTTTTGCAATGTCGAATTCTTTGATTTCGGTGATGGTTAGGTTAGGTAAGGTTAAGTTTCGTGAGGTAAGCACGTTTTTGGATATTTTTACATTGGCAAATTTTTTGTGTGAGGTGATTTTAAGGTTAGTTTGGGTTAGGTTTGGTGAGGTTAGCACGTTTTGTTGATATTTTTGCAATGTCGAATTCTTTGATTTCGGTGATGGTTAGGTTAGGTTGGGTTAAGTTTCGGGAGGTAAGCACGTTTTTGGATATTTTTACATTGGCAAATTTTTTGTATGAGGTGATTTTTAGGTTAGTTTGGGTTAGGTTTGGTGAGGTAAGCACGTTTTGTTGATATTTTTGCAATGTAGAATTCTTTGATTTTGGTCATAGTTAGGTTAGGTTGGGTTAAGTTTCGTGAGGTTTGCACGTTTTGTGGATATTTTTGCATTGTCAAATTCTTTGATTTCGGTGATGGTTCTGTTAGTTTGGGTTAGGTTTGGTGAGGTAAGCACGTTTTTTGGATATTTTGGCAATGTCAAATTCATTGATTTCGGTGATGGTTAGGTTAGGTTGGGTTAGGTTTGGTGAGTTTAGCAAGTTTTGTGAATATTTTTGCATTGTCGAATTCTTTGCTTTCGGTGATAGTAAGGTTAGGTTGGGATAGGTTTGGGATAGGTTTGGTGAGGTAAGCACGTTTTGTGGATATTTTTGCATTGTCGAATTCTTTGATTTTGGATATAGTTAGGTTAGGTTGGGATAGGTTTGGTGAGTTTAGCAAGTTTTGTAGCTATTTTTGCATTGTCGAATTCTTTGTTTGCGGTGAGAGTTAGGTTAGGTTGGCTTAAGTTTCGTGAGGTAAGCACGTTTTGTTGAACATTTTGCAATGTCGAATTCTCTGATTTTGGTGATGGTTAGGTTTGGTTGGGTTAAGTTTCGTGAGGTTGGCACGTTTTGTGGATATTTTTGCATTGTCAAATTCTTTGATTTCGGTGATGGTTAGGTTAGTTTGGGATAGGTTTGGTGAGGTTAGCACGTTTTGTGGATATTTTTGCATTGTCGAATTCTTTGATTTTGGATATAGTTAGGTTAGGTTGGGTTATTATTGGTGAGTTTAGCAAGTTTTGTGGATATTTTTGCATTGTCGAATTCTTTGTTTTCGGTGATGATTAGGTTAGGTTGGGTTAAGTTTCGTGATGTTAGCACGTTTTGTTGAAATTTTCGCAATGTCGAATTCTTTGATTTCGGTGATGGTTAGGTTAGGTTGGGTTAGGTTTGGTGAGTTTAGCAAGTTTTGTGGATATTTTTGCATTGTCGAATTCTTTGCTTTCGGTGATAGTTAGGTTAGGTTGGGATAGGTTTGGTGAGGTTAGCACGTTTTGTGGATATTTTTGCATTGTCGAATTCTTTGATTTTGGATAAAGTAAGGTTAGGTTGGGTTAGGTTTGGTGAGTTTAGCAAGTTTTGTGGATATTTTGTGGATTTTGGTGATGGTTAGGTTTGGTTAGGTTAAGTTTCGTGAGGTAGGCATGTTTTGTGGATATTTTTGCATTGTCGAATTCTTTGATTTTGGATATAGTTAGGTTAGGTTGGGATAGGTTTGGTGAGTTTAGCAAGTTTTCTTTGTTTTCGGTGATGATTAGGTTAGGTTGGGTTAAGTTTCGTGATGTTAGCACGTTTTGTTGAAATTTTTGCAATGTCGAATTCTTTGATTTCGGTGATGGTTAGGTTAGGTTGGGTTAGGTTTGGTGAGTTTAGCAAGTTTTGTGGATATTTTTGCATTGTCGAATTCTTTGCTTTCGGTGATAGTTAGGTTAGGTTGGGATAGGTTTGGTGAGGTTAGCACGTTTTGTGGATATTTTTGCATTGTCGAATTCTTTGATTTTGGATAAAGTAAGGTTAGGTTGGGATAGGTTTGGGATAGGTTTGGTGAGGTAAGCACGTTTTGTGGATATTTTTGCATTGTCGAATTCTTTGATTTTGGATATAGTTAGGTTAGGTTGGGATAGGTTTGGTGAGTTTAGCAAGTTTTGTAGCTATTTTTGCATTGTCGAATTCTTTGTTTGCGGTGAGAGTAAGGTTAGGTTGGCTTAAGTTTCGTGAGGTTAGCACGTTTTGTGGATATTTTTGCATTGTCGAATTCTTTGATTTTGGATAAAGTAAGGTTAGGTTGGGATAGGTTTGGGATAGGTTTGGTGAGGTAAGCACGTTTTGTGGATATTTTTGCATTGTCGAATTCTTTGATTTTGGATATAGTTAGGTTAGGTTGGGATAGGTTTGGTGAGTTTAGCAAGTTTTGTAGCTATTTTTGCATTGTCGAATTCTTTGTTTGCGGTGAGAGTTAGGTTAGGTTGGCTTAAGTTTCGTGAGGTAAGCACGTTTTGTTGAACATTTTGCAATGTCGAATTCTCTGATTTTGGTGATGGTTAGGTTTGGTTGGGTTAAGTTTCGTGAGGTTGGCACGTTTTGTGGATATTTTTGCATTGTCAAATTCTTTGATTTCGGTGATGGTGAGGTTAGTTTGGGATAGGTTTGGTGAGGTTAGCACGTTTTGTGGATATTTTTGCATTGTCGAATTCTTTGATTTTGGATATAGTTAGGTTAGGTTGGGTTATTATTGGTGAGTTTAGCAAGTTTTGTGGATATTTTTGCATTGTCGAATTCTTTGTTTTCGGTGATGATTAGGTTAGGTTGGGTTAAGTTTCGTGATGTTAGCACGTTTTGTTGAAATTTTTGCAATGTCGAATTCTTTGATTTCGGTGATGGTTAGGTTAGGTTGGGTTAGGTTTGGTGAGTTTAGCAAGTTTTGTGGATATTTTTGCATTGTCGAATTCTTTGCTTTCGGTGATAGTTAGGTTAGGTTGGGATAGGTTTGGTGAGGTTAGCACGTTTTGTGGATATTTTTGCATTGTCGAATTCTTTGATTTTGGATAAAGTAAGGTTAGGTTGGGTTAGGTTTGGTGAGTTTAGCAAGTTTTGTGGATATTTTGTGGATTTTGGTGATGGTTAGGTTTGGTTAGGTTAAGTTTCGTGAGGTAGGCATGTTTTGTGGATATTTTTGCAATGTCAAATTCTTTGATTTCGGTGATGGCAAGGTTAATTTGGGTTAGGTTTGGTGAGTAAAGCATGTTTTGTGGATATTTTTGCATTGTCGAATTCTTTGCTTTCGGTGATAGTTAGGTTAGATTGGGTTAGGTTTGGGATAGGTTTGGTGAGGTAAGCACGTTTTGTGGATATTTTTGCATTGTCGAATTCTTTGTTTTCGGTGATAGTTAGGTTAGGTTGGGTTAAGTTTCGTGAGGTTGGAAAGTTTTGTGGATATTTTTGCATTGACAAATTCTTTGATTTCGGTGATGATTTGGTTAGTTGGGTTAGGTTTCGTGAGGTAAGCACGTTTTGTGGATATTTTTGCAATGTCGAATTCTTTGATTTCGGTGATGGTTAGGTTAGGTTAGGTAAAGTTTCTTAAGGTAGGCACGTTTTGTGGATATTTTTGCAATGTCGAAATCTTTGATTTCGGTGATGGTAAGGTAAGATTGGGTTAAGTTTCGTGAGGTAAGCACGTTTTGTGGATATTTTTGCATTGTCAAGTTCTTTGATTTCGGTGATGATTTGGTTAGTTTGGGTTAAGTCTCGAGAGGTAAGCACGTTTTGTGGATATTTTTGGAATGTCGAATACTTTGATTTCGGTGATGGTTAGGTTAGGTAAGGTTAAGTTTCGTGAGGTAAGCACGTTTTTGGATATTTTTACATTGGCAAATTTTTTGTGTGAGGTGATTTTTAGGTTAGTTTGGGTTAGGTTTGGTGAGGTAAGCACGTTTTGTTGATATTTTTGCAATGTCGAATTCTTTGATTTCGGTGATGGTTAGGTTAGGTTGGGTTAAGTTTCGTGAGGTAAGCACGTTTTTGGATATTTTTACATTGGAAAATTTTTTGCATGAGGTGATTTTTAGGTTAGTTTGGGTTAGGTTTGGTGAGGTAAGCACGTTTTGTTGATATTTTTGCAATGTAGAATTCTTTGATTTTGGTGATAGTTAGGTTAGGTTGGGTTAAGTTTCGTGAGGTTTGCACGTTTTGTGGATATTTTTGCATTGTCAAATTCTTTGATTTCGGTGATGGTTCTGTTAGTTTGGGTTAGGTTTGGTGAGGTAAGCACGTTTTTTGGATATTTTGGCAATGTCAAATTCATTGATTTCGGTGATGGTTAGGTTAGGTTGGGTTAGGTTTGGTGAGTTTAGCAAGTTTTGTGAATATTTTTGCATTGTCGAATTCTTTGCTTTCGGTGATAGTAAGGTTAGGTTGGGATAGGTTTGGGATAGGTTTGGTGAGGTAAGCACGTTTTGTGGATATTTTTGCATTGTCGAATTCTTTGATTTTGGATATAGTTAGGTTAGGTTGGGATAGGTTTGGTGAGTTTAGCAAGTTTTGTGGCTATTTTTGCATTGTCGAATTCTTTGTTTTCGGTGAGAGTTAGGTTAGGTTGGGTTAAGTTTCGTGAGGTAAGCACGTTTTGTTGAACATTTTGCAATGTCGAATTCTTTGATTTCGGTGATGGTTAGGTTAGGTTGGGTTAGGTTTGGGGAGGTAAGCACGTTTCGTGGATATTTTTGCATTCTCAAATTATTTGATTTCGGTGATGGTTAGGCTAGGTTGGCTTAGGTTTTGTGAAGTGAGCACGTTTTGTGTATATTTTTGCAAAGTCTAATTCTTTGATTTCGGTAATGGTTCGGTTAGGTTGGGTTAGGATTGGTGAGGTTTGCACGTTTTGTGGATATTTTGGCAATGTCGAATTCTTTGATTTCGGTGATGGTTAAGTTAGGTTGGGTTAGGTTTCGTGAAGCTAGGACGATTTGTGTATATTTTTGCAATGTCCAATTCTATCTTTTCGGTGATGGTTAGGTTAGGTTGGGTTTGGTTTTGTGAAGTGAGCACGTTTTGTGTATATTTTTGCAAAGTATAATTCTTTGATTTCGGTGATGGTTTGGTTAGGTTGGGTAAGGTTTTGTGAGGTTAGCACGTATTGTGGATATTTTGCAATGTCGAATTCTTTTATTTCGGTGATGGTTAGGTTAGGTTGGGTAAGGTTTGGTGAGAAAAGCACGTTTTGTGGATATATTTGCAATGTCAAATTCTTCCATTTCGGTGATGGTAAGGTTAGGTTGGGATAGGTTTGGGGAGGTAAGCACGTTTGTGGATGTTTTGGCAAAGTCGAATTCCTTGATTTCGGTGATGGTTAGGTTAAGTTGGGTTAGGTTTGGTGAAGTAAGCACGTTTTGTGGATATTTTGGCAATGTCGAATTCTTTGATTTCGGTGATGGTTAGGTTAGGTTGGGTTAGGTTTGGGGAGGTAAGCACGTTTTGTGGATATTTTTGCATTGTCAAATTCTTTCATTTCGGTGATGGTTAGGTTAGGTTGGGTAAGGTTAGGTGAGGTGAGCACGTTTTGTGGATATTTTGCAATGTCGAATTCTTTGATTTCGGTGATGGTAAGGTTAGGTTGGGTTAGGTTTGGTGAGGTAAGCACGTTTTGTGGATATTTTTCCATTGTCAAATTATTTGATTTCGGTGATGGTTAGGTTAGGTTGGGTTAGGTTTTGTGAAGTGAGCACGTTTTGTGTATATTTTTGCAAAGTCTAATTCTTTGATTTCGGTAATGGTTCGGTTAGGTTGGGTTAGGATTGGTGAGGTTTGCACGTTTTGTGGATATTTTGGCAATGTCGAATTCTTTGATTTCGGTGATGGTTAGGTTAGGTTGGGTTAGGTTTCGTGAAGCTAGGACGATTTGTGTATATTTTTGCAATGTCCAATTCTATCTTTTCGGTGATGGTTAGGTTAGGTTGGGTTTGGTTTTGTGAAGTGAGCACGTTTTGTGTATATTTTTGCAAAGTATAATTCTTTGATTTCGGTGATGGTTAGGTTAGGTTGGGTAAGGTTTGGTAAGGTTAGCTCGTATTGTGGATATTTTGCAATGTCGAATTCTTTTATTTCGGTGATGGTTAGGTTAGGTTGGGTAAGGTTTGGTGAGAAAAGCACGTTTTGTGGATATTTTTGCAATGTCAAATTCTTCCATTAAGGTGATGGTAAGGTTAGGTTGGGATAGGTTTGGGGAGGTAAGCACGTTTGTGGATATTTTTGCATTGTCAAATTCTTTGATTTCGGTAATGGTTAGGTTAGGTTGGGTAAGGTTTGGTGAGGTTAGCACGTTTTGTGGATATTTTGGCAATGTCGAATTCTTTGATTTCGGTGATGGTAAGGTTAGGTTGGGTAAGGTTTGGTGAGGTTATCACGTTTTGTGGATATTTTTGTATTGTCAAATTATTTGATTTCGGTGATAGTTAGGTTAGGTTGGGTTAGGTTTTGTGAAGTGAGCACGTTTTGTGTATATTTTTCCAAAGTCTAATTCTTTGATTTCGGTAATGGTTCGGTTAGGTTGGGTTAGGATTGGTGAGGTTTGCACGTTTTGTGGATATTTTGGCAATGTCGAATTCTTTGATTTCGGTGATGGTTAGGTTAGGTTGGGTAAGGTTAGGTGAGGTTAGCACGTTTTGTGGATATTTTGCAATGTCGAATTCTTTGATTTCGGTGATGGTAAGGTTAGGTTGGGTAAGGTTTGGTGAGGTAAGCACGTTTTGTGGATATTTTTCCATTGTCAAATTATTTGATTTCGGTGATGGTTAGGTTAGGTTGGGTAAGGTTTTGTCAATTGAGCACGTTTTGTGTATATTTTTGCTAAGTCTAATTCTTTGATTTCGGTGATGGTAAGGTTAGGTTGGGTTAGGTTTGGTCAAGTAAGCAAGTTTTGTGGATATTTTTGCAATGTCGAATTCTTCGATTTCGGTGCTGTTAACGTTAGTTTGAGTTACGTTTAGAAAGGTATGCAAGTTCTTTGGATATTTTTGCATTGTCAAATTCTTTGATTTCGGTGATGATTTGGTTAGTTGGGTTAGGTTTCGTGAGGTAAGCACGTTTTGTGGATATTTTTGCAATGTCGAATTCTTTGATTTCGGTGATGGTTAGGTTAGGTTAGGTAAAGTTTCGTAAGGTAGGCACGTTTTGTGGATATTTTTGCAATGTCGAAATCTTTGATTTCGGTGATGGTAAGGTAAGATTGGGTTAAGTTTCGTGAGGATAGCACGTTTTGTGGATATTTTTGCATTGTCAAGTTCTTTGATTTCGGTGATGATTTGGTTAGTTTGGGATAGGTTTGGTGAGGTTAGCACGTTTTGTGGATATTTTTGCATTGTCGAATTCTTTGATTTTGGATATAGTTAGGTTAGGTTGGGTTATTATTGGTGAGTTTAGCAAGTTTTGTGGATATTTTTGCATTGTCGAATTCTTTGTTTTCGGTGATAGTTAGGTTAGGTTGGGTTAAGTTTAGTGAGGTTAGCACGTTTTGTGGATATTTTTGCATTGTCGAATTCTTTGATTTTGGATAAAGTAAGGTTAGGTTGGGTAAGGTTTGGTGAGTTAAGCAAGTTTTGTGGATATTTTGTGGATTTTGGTGATGGTTAGGTTTGGTTAGGTTAAGTTTCGTGAGGTAGGCATGTTTTGTGGATATTTTTGCAATGTCAAATTCTTTGATTTCGGTGATGGCAAGGTTAATTTGGGTTAGGTTTGGTGAGTAAAGCATGTTTTGTGGATATTTTTGCATTGTCGAATTCTTTGTTTTCGGTGATAGTTAGGTTAGGTTGGGTTAAGTTTCGTGATGTAAGCACGTTTTGTTGAAATTTTTGCAATGTCGAATTCTTTGATTTCGGTGATGGTTAGGTTAGGTTGGGTTAGGTTTGGTGAGTTTAGCAAGTTTTGTGGATATTTTTGCATTGTCGAATTCTTTGCTTTCGGTGATAGTTAGGTTAGGTTGGGATAGGTTTGGTGAGGTTAGCACGTTTTGTGGATATTTTTGCTTTGTCGAATTCTTTGATTTTGGATAAAGTAAGGTTAGGTTGGGTTAGGTTTGGTGAGTTTAGCAAGTTTTGTGGATATTTTGTGGATTTTGGTGATGGTTAGGTTTGGTTAGGTTAAGTTTCGTGAGGTAGGCATGTTTTGTGGATATTTTTGCAATGTCAAATTCTTTGATTTCGGTGATGGCAAGGTTAATTTGGGTTAGGTTTGGTGAGTAAAGCATGTTTTGTGGATATTTTTGCATTGTCGAATTCTTTGCTTTCGGTGATAGTTAGGTTAGATTGGGTTAGGTTTGGGATAGGTTTGGTGAGGTTAGCACGTTTTGTGGATATTTTTGCATTGTCGAATTCTTTGTTTTCGGTGATAGTTAGGTTAGGTTGGGTTAAGTTTCGTGAGGTTGGAAAGTTTTGTGGATATTTTTGCATTGTCAAATTCTGTGATTTCGGTGATGATTTGGTTAGTTGGGTTAGGTTTCGTGAGGTAAGCACGTTTTGTGGATATTTTTGCAATGTCGAATTCTTTGATTTCGGTGATGGTTAGGTTAGGTTAGGTAAAGTTTCGTAAGGTAGGCACGTTTTGTGGATATTTTTGCAATGTCGAAATCTTTGATTTCGGTGATGGTAAGGTAAGATTGGGTTAAGTTTCGTGAGGTTAGCACGTTTTGTGGATATTTTTGCAATGTCGAAATCTTTGATTTCGGTGATGGTAAGGTAAGATTGGGTTAAGTTTCGTGAGGTTAGCACGTTTTGTGGATATTTTTGCATTGTCAAGTTCTTTGATTTCGGTGATGATTTGGTTAGTTTGGGTTAAGTCTCGAGAGGTAAGCACGTTTTGTGGATATTTTTGGAATGTCGAATTCTTTGATTTTGGTGATGGTTAGGTTAGGTTGGGTTAAGTTTCGTGAGGTAAGCACGTTTTTGGATATTTTTACATTGGCAAATTTTTTGTATGAGGTGATTTTTAGGTTAGTTTGGGTTAGGTTTGGTGAGGTAAGCACGTTTTGTTGATATTTTTGCAATGTAGAATTCTTTGATTTTGGTGATAGTTAGGTTAGGTTGGGTTAAGTTTCGTGAGGTTTGCACGTTTTGTGGATATTTTTGCATTGTCAAATTCTTTGATTTCGGTGATGGTTCTGTTAGTTTGGGTTAGGTTTGGTGAGGTAAGCACGTTTTTTGGATATTTTGGCAATGTCAAATTCATTGATTTCGGTGATGGTTAGGTTAGGTTGGGTTAGGTTTGGTGAGTTTAGCAAGTTTTGTGAATATTTTTGCATTGTCGAATTCTTTGCTTTCGGTGATAGTAAGGTTAGGTTGGGATAGGTTTGGGATAGGTTTGGTGAGGTAAGCACGTTTTGTGGATATTTTTGCATTGTCGAATTCTTTGATTTTGGATATAGTTAGGTTAGGTTGGGATAGGTTTGGTGAGTTTAGCAAGTTTTGTGGCTATTTTTGCATTGTCGAATTCTTTGTTTTCGGTGAGAGTTAGGTTAGATTGGGTTAGGTTTGGGATAGGTTTGGTGAGGTTAGCACGTTTTGTGGATATTTTTGCATTGTCGAATTCTTTGTTTTCGGTGATAGTTAGGTTAGGTTGGGTTAAGTTTCGTGAGGTTGGAAGGTTTTGTGGATATTTTTGCATTGTCAAATTCTTTGATTTCGGTGATGATTTGGTTAGTTGGGTTAGGTTTCGTGAGGTAAGCACGTTTTGTGGATATTTTTGCAATGTCGAATTCTTTGATTTCGGTGATGGTTAGGTTAGGTTAGGTAAAGTTTCGTAAGGTAGGCACGTTTTGTGGATATTTTTGCAATGTCGAAATCTTTGATTTCGGTGATGGTAAGGTAAGATTGGGTTAAGTTTCGTGAGGTAAGCACGTTTTGTGGATATTTTTGCAATGTCGAAATCTTTGATTTCGGTGATGGTAAGGTAAGATTGGGTTAAGTTTCGTGAGGTTAGCACGTTTTGTGGATATTTTTGCATTGTCAAGTTCTTTGATTTCGGTGATGATTTGGTTAGTTTGGGTTAAGTCTCGAGAGGTAAGCACGTTTTGTGGATATTTTTGCATTGTCGAATTCTTTGATTTTGGATATAGTTAGGTTAGGTTGGGATAGGTTTGGTGAGTTTAGCAAGTTTTGTGGCTATTTTTGCATTGTCGAATTCTTTGTTTTCGGTGAGAGTTAGGTTAGGTTGGGTTAAGTTTCGTGAGGTAAGCACGTTTTGTTGAACATTTTGCAATGTCGAATTCTTTGATTTCGGTAATGGTTCGGTTAGGTTGGGTTAGGATTGGTGAGGTTTGCACGTTTTGTGGATATTTTGGCAATGTCGAATTCTTTGATTTCGGTGATGGTTAAGTTAGGTTGGGTTAGGTTTCGTGAAGCTAGGACGATTTGTGTATATTTTTGCAATGTCCAATTCTATCTTTTCGGTGATGGTTAGGTTAGGTTGGGTTTGGTTTTGTGAAGTGAGCACGTTTTGTGTATATTTTTGCAAAGTATAATTCTTTGATTTCGGTGATGGTTTGGTTAGGTTGGGTAAGGTTTGGTGAGGTTAGCACGTATTGTGGATATTTTGCAATGTCGAATTCTTTTATTTCGGTGATGGTTAGGTTAGGTTGGGTAAGGTTTTGTGAGAAAAGCACGTTTTGTGGATATTTTTGCAATGTCAAATTCTTCCATTTCGGTGATGGTAAGGTTAGGTTGGGATAGGTTTGGGGAGGTAAGCACGTTTGTGGATGTTTTGGCAAAGTCGAATTCCTTGATTTCGGTGATGGTTAGGTTAAGTTGGGTTAGGTTTGGTGAAGTAAGCACGTTTTGTGGATATTTTGGCAATGTCGAATTCTTTGATTTTGGTGATGGTTAGGTTAGGTTGGGTTAGGTTTGGGGAGGTAAGCACGTTTTGTGGATATTTTTGCATTGTCAAATTCTTTCATTTCGGTGATGGTTAGGTTAGGTTGGGTAAGGTTAGGTGAGGTTAGCACGTTTTGTGGATATTTTGCAATGTCGAATTCTTTGATTTCGGTGATGGTAAGGTTAGGTTGGGTTAGGTTTGGTGAGGTAAGCACGTTTTGTGGATATTTTTCCATTGTCAAATTATTTGATTTCGGTGATGGTTAGGTTAGGTTGGGTTAGGTTTTGTGAAGTGAGCACGTTTTGTGTATATTTTTGCAAAGTCTAATTCTTTGATTTCGGTAATGGTTCGGTTAGGTTGGGTTAGGATTGGTGAGGTTTGCACGTTTTGTGGATATTTTGGCAATGTCGAATTCTTTGATTTCGGTGATGGTTAGGTTAGGTTGGGTTAGGTTTCGTGAAGCTAGGACGATTTGTGTATATTTTTGCAATGTCCAATTCTATCTTTTCGGTGATGGTTAGGTTAGGTTGGGTTTGGTTTTGTGAAGTGAGCACGTTTTGTGTATATTTTTGCAAAGTATAATTCTTTGATTTCGGTGATGGTTAGGTTAGGTTGGGTAAGGTTTGGTAAGGTAAGCACGTATTGTGGATATTTTGCAATGTCGAATTCTTTTATTTCGGTGATGGTTAGGTTAGGTTGGGTAAGGTTTGGTGAGAAAAGCACGTTTTGTGGATATTTTTGCAATGTCAAATTCTTCCATTAAGGTGATGGTAAGGTAAGGTTGGGATAGGTTTGGGGAGGTAAGCACGTTTGTGGATATTTTTGCATTGTCAAATTCTTTGATTTCGGTAATGGTTAGGTTAGGTTGGGTAAGGTTTGGTGAGGTTAGCACGTTTTGTGGATATTTTGGCAATGTCGAATTCTTTGATTTCGGTGATGGTAAGGTTAGGTTGGGTAAGGTTTGGTGAGGTTATCACGTTTTGTGGATATTTTTGTATTGTCAAATTATTTGATTTCGGTGATAGTTAGGTTAGGTTGGGTTAGGTTTTGTGAAGTGAGCACGTTTTGTGTATATTTTTCCAAAGTCTAATTCTTTGATTTCGGTAATGGTTCGGTTAGGTTGGGTTAGGATTGGTGAGGTTTGCACGTTTTGTGGATATTTTGGCAATGTCGAATTCTTTGATTTCGGTGATGGTTAGGTTAGGTTGGGTAAGGTTAGGTGAGGTTAGCACGTTTTGTGGATATTTTGCAATGTCGAATTCTTTGATTTCGGTGATGGTTAGGTTAGATTGGGTTAGGTTTGGGATAGGTTTGGTGAGGTTAGCACGTTTTGTGGATATTTTTGCATTGTCGAATTCTTTGTTTTCGGTGATAGTTAGGTTAGGTTGGGTTAAGTTTCGTGAGGTTGGAAAGTTTTGTGGATATTTTTGCATTGTCAAATTCTTTGATTTCGGTGATGATTTGGTTAGTTGGGTTAGGTTTCGTGAGGTAAGCACGTTTTGTGGATATTTTTGCAATGTCGAATTCTTTGATTTCGGTGATGGTTAGGTAAGGTTAGGTAAAGTTTCGTAAGGTTGGCACGTTTTGTGGATATTTTTGCAATGTCGAAATCTTTGATTTCGGTGATGGTAAGGTAAGATTGGGTTAAGTTTCGTGAGGTTAGCACGTTTTGTGGATATTTTTGCAATGTCGAAATCTTTGATTTCGGTGATGGTAAGGTAAGATTGGGTTAAGTTTCGTGAGGTAAGCACGTTTTGTGGATATTTTTGCATTGTCAAGTTCTTTGATTTCGGTGATGATTTGGTTAGTTTGGGTTAAGTCTCGAGAGGTAAGCACGTTTTGTGGATATTTTTGGAATGTCGAATACTTTGATTTCGGTGATGGTTAGGTTAGGTAAGGTTAAGTTTCGTGAGGTAAGCACGTTTTTGGATATTTTTACATTGGCAAATTTTTTGTGTGAGGTGATTTTTAGGTTAGTTTGGGTAAGGTTTGGTGAGGTAAGCACGTTTTGTTGATATTTTTGCAATGTCGAATTCTTTGATTTCGGTGATGGTTAGGTTAGGTTGGGTTAAGTTTCGTGAGGTAAGCACGTTTTTGGATATTTTTACATTGGCAAATTTTTTGTATGAGGTGATTTTTAGGTTAGTTTGGGTTAGGTTTGGTGAGGTAAGCACGTTTTGTTGATATTTTTGCAATGTAGAATTCTTTGATTTTGGTGATAGTTAGGTTAGGTTGGGTTAAATTTCGTGAGGTTTGCACGTTTTGTGGATATTTTTGCATTGTCAAATTCTTTGATTTCGGTGATGGTTCTGTTAGTTTGGGTTAGGTTTGGTGAGGTAAGCACGTTTTTTGGATATTTTGGCAATGTCAAATTCATTGATTTCGGTGATGGTTAGGTTAGGTTGGGTTAGGTTTGGTGAGTTTAGCAAGTTTTGTGAATATTTTTGCATTGTCGAATTCTTTGCTTTCGGTGATAGTAAGGTTAGGTTGGGATAGGTTTGGGATAGGTTTGGTGAGGTAAGCACGTTTTGTGGATATTTTTGCATTGTCGAATTCTTTGATTTTGGATATAGTTAGGTTAGGTTGGGATAGGTTTGGTGAGTTTAGCAAGTTTTGTGGCTATTTTTGCATTGTCGAATTCTTTGTTTTCGGTGAGAGTTAGGTTAGGTTGGGTTAAGTTTCGTGAGGTAAGCACGTTTTGTTGAACATTTTGCAATGTCGAATTCTTTGATTTTGGTGATGGTTAGGTTTGGTTGGGTTAAGTTTCGTGAGGTTGGCACGTTTTGTGGATATTTTTGCATTGTCAAATTCTTTGATTTCGGTGATGGTTAGGTTAGTTTGGGATAGGTTTGGTGAGGTTAGCACGTTTTGTGGATATTTTTGCATTGTCGAATTCTTTGATTTTGGATATAGTTAGGTTAGGTTGGGTTATTATTGGTGAGTTTAGCAAGTTTTGTGGATATTTTTGCATTGTCGAATTCTTTGTTTTCGGTGATAGTTAGGTTAGGTTGGGTTAAGTTTAGTGAGGTTAGCACGTTTTGTGGATATTTTTGCATTGTCGAATTCTTTGATTTTGGATAAAGTAAGGTTAGGTTGGGTGAGGTTTGGTGAGTTAAGCAAGTTTTGTGGATATTTTGTGGATTTTGGTGATGGTAAGGTTTGGTTAGGTTAAGTTTCGTGAGGTAGGCATGTTTTGTGGATATTTTTGCAATGTCAAATTCTTTGATTTCGGTGATGGCAAGGTTAATTTGGGTTAGGTTTGGTGAGTAAAGCATGTTTTGTGGATATTTTTGCATTGTCGAATTCTTTGTTTTCGGTGATAGTTAGGTTAGGTTGGGTTAAGTTTCGTGATGTTAGCACGTTTTGTTGAAATTTTTGCAATGTCGAATTCTTTGATTTCGGTGATGGTTAGGTTAGGTTGGGTTAGGTTTGGTGAGTTTAGCACGTTTTGTGGATATTTTTGCATTGTCGAATTCTTTGATTTTGGATAAAGTAAGGTTAGGTTGGGTTAGGTTTGGTGAGTTTAGCAAGTTTTGTGGATATTTTGTGGATTTTGGTGATGGTTAGGTTTGGTTAGGTTAAGTTTCGTGAGGTAGGCATGTTTTGTGGATATTTTTGCAATGTCAAATTCTTTGATTTCGGTGATGGCAAGGTTAATTTGGGTTAGGTTTGGTGAGTAAAGCATGTTTTGTGGATATTTTTGCATTGTCGAATTCTTTGCTTTCGGTGATAGTTAGGTTAGATTGGGTTAGGTTTGGGATAGGTTTGGTGAGGTTAGCACGTTTTGTGGATATTTTTGCATTGTCGAATTCTTTGTTTTCGGTGATAGTTAGGTTAGGTTGGGTTAAGTTTCGTGAGGTTGGAAAGTTTTGTGGATATTTTTGCATTGTCAAATTCTTTGATTTCGGTGATGATTTGGTTAGTTGGGTTAGGTTTCGTGAGGTAAGCACGTTTTGTGGATATTTTTGCAATGTCGAATTCTTTGATTTCGGTGATGGTTAGGTTAGGTTAGGTAAAGTTTCGTAAGGTAGGCACGTTTTGTGGATATTTTTGCAATGTCGAAATTTTTGATTTCGGTGATGGTAAGGTAAGATTGGGTTAAGTTTCGTGAGGTTAGCACGTTTTGTGGAAATTTTTGCATTGTCAAGTTCTTTGATTTCGGTGATGATTTGGTTAGTTTGGGTTAAGTCTCGAGAGGTAAGCACGTTTTGTGGATATTTTTGGAATGTCGAATACTTTGATTTCGGTGAAGGTTAGGTTAGGTAAGGTTAAGTTTCGTGAGGTAAGCACGTTTTTGGATATTTTTACATTGGCAAATTTTTTGTGTGAGGTGATTTTTAGGTTAGTTTGGGTAAGGTTTGGTGAGGTAAGCACGTTTTGTTGATATTTTTGCAATGTCGAATTCTTTGATTTCGGTGATGGTTAGGTTAGGTTGGGTTAAGTTTCGTGAGGTAAGCACGTTTTTGGATATTTTTACATTTGCAAATTTTGTGTATGAGGTGATTTTTAGGTTAGTTTGGGTTAGGTTTGGTGAGGTAAGCACGTTTTGTTGATATTTTTGCAATGTAGAATTTTTTGATTTTGGTGATAGTTAGGTTAGGTTGGGTTAAGTTTCGTGAGGTTTGCACGTTTTGTGGATATTTTTGCATTGTCAAATTCTTTGATTTCGGTGATGGTTCTGTTAGTTTGGGTTAGGTTTGGTGAGGTAAGCACGTTTTTTGGATATTTTGGCAATGTCAAATTCATTGATTTCGGTGATGGTTAGGTTAGGTTGGGTTAGGTTTGGTGAGTTTAGCAAGTTTTGTGAATATTTTTCTATTGTCGAATTCTTTGCTTTCGGTGATAGTAAGGTTAGGTTGGGATAGGTTTGGGATAGGTTTGGTGAGGTAAGCACGTTTTGTGGATATTTTTGCATTGTCAAATTCTTTGATTTTGGATATAGTTAGGTTAGGTTGGGATAGGTTTGGTGAGTTTAGCAAGTTTTGTGGCTATTTTTGCATTGTCGAATTCTTTGTTTTCGGTGAGAGTTAGGTTAGGTTGGGTTAAGTTTCGTGAGGTAAGCACGTTTTGTTGAACATTTTGCAATGTCGAATTCTTTGATTTTGGTGATGGTTAGGTTTGGTTGGGTTAAGTTTCGTGAGGTTGGCACGTTTTGTGGATATTTTTGCATTGTCAAATTCTTTGATTTCGGTGATGGTTAGGTTAGTTTGGGATAGGTTTGGTAAGGTTAGCACGTTTTGTAAATATTTTTGCATTGTCGAATTCTTTGATTTTGGATATAGTTAGGTTAGGTTGGGTTATTATTGGTGAGTTAAGCAAGTTTTGTGGATATTTTTGCATTGTCAAATTCTTTGTTTTCGGTGATAGTTAGGTTAGGTTGGGTTAAGTTTCGTGATGTTAGCACGTTTTGTTGAAATTTTTGCAATGTCGAATTCTTTGATTTCGGTGATGGTTAGGTTAGGTTGGGTTAGGTTTGGTGAGTTTAGCAAGTTTTGTGGATATTTTTGCATTGTCGAATTCTTTGCTTTCGGTGATAGTTAGGTTAGGTTGGGATAGGTTTGGTGAGGTTAGCACGTTTTGTGGATATTTTTGCATTGTCGAATTCTTTGCTTTCGGTGATAGTTAGGTTAGATTGGGTTAGGTTTGGGATAGGTTTGGTGAGGTTAGCACGTTTTGTGGATATTTTTGCATTGTCGAATTCTTTGTTTTCGGTGATAGTTAGGTTAGGTTGGGTTAAGTTTCGTGAGGTTGGAACGTTTTGTGGATATTTTTGCATTGTCAAATTCTTTGATTTCGGTGATGATTTGGTTAGTTGGGTTAGGTTTCGTGAGGTAAGCACGTTTTGTGGATATTTTTGCAATGTCGAATTCTTTGATTTCGGTGATGGTTAGGTTAGGTTAGGTAAAGTTTCGTAAGGTAGGCACGTTTTGTGGATATTTTTGCAATGTCGAATTCTTTGATTTCGGTGATGGTAAGGTAAGATTGGGTTAAGTTTCGTGAGGTTAGCACGTTTTGTGGATATTTTTGGAATGTCGAATTCTTTGATTTCGGTGATGTTTAGGTTAGGAAAGGTTAAGTTTCGTGAGGTAAGCACGTTTTTGGATATTTTTACATTGGCAAATTTTTTGTATTAGGTGATTTTTAGGTTAGTTTGGGTTAGGTTTGATGAGGTAAGCACGTTTTGTTGATATTTTTGCAATGTCGAATACTTTGATTTCGGTGATGGTTAGGTTAGGTTGGGTTAAGTTTCGTGAGGTAAGCACGTTTTTGGATATTTTTACATTGTCAAATTTTTTGTATTAGGTGATTTTTAGGTTAGTTTGGGTTAGGTTTGGTGAGTTTAGCAAGTTTTGTGAATATTTTTGCATTGTCGAATTCTTTGCTTTCGGTGATAGTTAGGTTAGGTTGGGATAGGTTTAGTGAGGTTAGCACGTTTTGTGGATATTTTTGCATTGTCGAATTCTTTGATTTTGGATAAAGTAAGGTTAGGTTGGGTAAGGTTTGGTGAGTTAAGCAAGTTTTGTGGATATTTTGTGGATTTTGGTGATGGTTAGGTTAGGTTAGGTTAAGTTTCGTGAGGCAGGCATGTTTTGTGGACATTTTTGCAATGTCAAATTCTTTGATTTCGGTGATGGCAAGGTTAATTTGGGTTAAGTTTGGTGAGTTAAGCAAGTTTTGTGGATATTTTTGCATTGTCGAATTCTTTGCTTTCGGTGATAGTTAGGTTAGGTTGGGATAGGTTTGGGATAGGTTTGGTGAGGTTAGCACGTTTTGTGGATATTTTTGCATTGACGAATTCTTTGTTTTCGGTGATAGTTAGGTTAGGTTGGGTTAAGTTTCGTGAGGTTGGAAAGTTTTGTGGATATTTTTGCATTGTCAAATTCTTTGATTTCGGTGATGATTTGGTTAGTTGGGTTAGGTTTCGTGAGGTAAGCACGTTTTGTGGATATTTTTGCAATGTCGAATTCTTTGATTTCGGTGATGGTTAGGTTAGGTTAGGTAAAGTTTCGTAAGGTAGGCACGTTTTGTGGATATTTTTGCAATGTCGAAATCTTTGATTTCGGTGATGGTAAGGTAAGATTGGGTTAAGTTTCGTGAGGTTAGCACGTTTTGTGGAAATTTTTGCATTGTCAAGTTCTTTGATTTCGGTGATGATTTGGTTAGTTTGGGTTAAGTCTCGAGAGGTAAGCACGTTTTGTGGATATTTTTGGAATGTCGAATACTTTGATTTCGGTGATGGTTAGGTTAGGTAAGGTTAAGTTTCGTGAGGTAAGCACGTTTTTGGATATTTTTACATTGGCAAATTTTTTGTGTGAGGTGATTTTTAGGTTAGTTTGGGTAAGGTTTGGTGAGGTAAGCACGTTTTGTTGATATTTTTGCAATGTCGAATTCTTTGATTTCGGTGATGGTTAGGTTAGGTTGGGTTAAGTTTCGTGAGGTAAGCACGTTTTTGGATATTTTTACATTTGCAAATTTTGTGTATGAGGTGATTTTTAGGTTAGTTTGGGTTAGGTTTGGTGAGGTAAGCACGTTTTGTTGATATTTTTGCAATGTAGAATTTTTTGATTTTGGTGATAGTTAGGTTAGGTTGGGTTAAGTTTCGTGAGGTTTGCACGTTTTGTGGATATTTTTGCATTGTCAAATTCTTTGATTTCGGTGATGGTTCTGTTAGTTTGGGTTAGGTTTGGTGAGGTAAGCACGTTTTTTGGATATTTTGGCAATGTCAAATTCATTGATTTCGGTGATGGTTAGGTTAGGTTGGGTTAGGTTTGGTGAGTTTAGCAAGTTTTGTGAATATTTTTGCATTGTCGAATTCTTTGCTTTCGGTGATAGTAAGGTTAGGTTGGGATAGGTTTGGGATAGGTTTGGTGAGGTAAGCACGTTTTGTGGATATTTTTGCATTGTCAAATTCTTTGATTTTGGATATAGTTAGGTTAGGTTGGGATAGGTTTGGTGAGTTTAGCAAGTTTTGTGGCTATTTTTGCATTGTCGAATTCTTTGTTTTCGGTGAGAGTTAGGTTAGGTTGGGTTAAGTTTCGTGAGGTAAGCACGTTTTGTTGAACATTTTGCAATGTCGAATTCTTTGATTTTGGTGATGGTTAGGTTTGGTTGGGTTAAGTTTCGTGAGGTTGGCACGTTTTGTGGATATTTTTGCATTGTCAAATTCTTTGATTTCGGTGATGGTTAGGTTAGTTTGGGATAGGTTTGGTAAGGTTAGCACGTTTTGTGGATATTTTTGCATTGTCGAATTCTTTGATTTTGGATATAGTTAGGTTAGGTTGGGTTATTATTGGTGAGTTTAGCAAGTTTTGTGGATATTTTTGCATTGTCAAATTCTTTGTTTTCGGTGATAGTTAGGTTAGGTTGGGTTAAGTTTCGTGATGTTAGCACGTTTTGTTGAAATTTTTGCAATGTCGAATTCTTTGATTTCGGTGATGGTTAGGTTAGGTTGGGTTAGGTTTGGTGAGTTTAGCAAGTTTTGTGGATATTTTTGCATTGTCGAATTCTTTGCTTTCGGTGATAGTTAGGTTAGGTTGGGATAGGTTTGGTGAGGTTAACACGTTTTGTGGATATTTTTGCATTGTCGAATTCTTTGATTTTGGATAAAGTAAGATTAGGTTGGGTTAGGTTTGGTGAGTTTAGCAAGTTTTGTGGATATTTTGTGGATTTTGGTGATGGTTAGGTTTGGTTAGGTTAAGTTTCGTGAGGTAGGCATGTTTTGTGAATATTTTTGCAATGTCAAATTCTTTGATTTCGGTGATGGCAAGGTTAATTTGGGTTAGGTTTGGTGAGTAAAGCATGTTTTGTGGATATTTTTGCATTGTCGAATTCTTTGCTTTCGGTGATAGTTAGGTTAGATTGGGTTAGGTTTGGGATAGGTTTGGTGAGGTTAGCACGTTTTGTGGATATTTTTGCATTGTCGAATTCTTTGTTTTCGGTGATAGTTAGGTTAGGTTGGGTTAAGTTTCGTGAGGTTGGAACGTTTTGTGGATATTTTTGCATTGTCAAATTCTTTGATTTCGGTGATGATTTGGTTAGTTGGGTTAGGTTTCGTGAGGTAAGCACGTTTTGTGGATATTTTTGCAATGTCGAATTCTTTGATTTCGGTGATGGTTAGGTTAGGTTAGGTAAAGTTTCGTAAGGTAGGCACGTTTTGTGGATATTTTTGCAATGTCGAATTCTTTGATTTCGGTGATGGTAAGGTAAGATTGGGTTAAGTTTCGTGAGGTTAGCACGTTTTGTGGATATTTTTGGAATGTCGAATTCTTTGATTTCGGTGATGTTTAGGTTAGGAAAGGTTAAGTTTCGTGAGGTAAGCACGTTTTTGGATATTTTTACATTGGCAAATTTTTTGTATTAGGTGATTTTTAGGTTAGTTTGGGTTAGGTTTGATGAGGTAAGCACGTTTTGTTGATATTTTTGCAATGTCGAATACTTTGATTTCGGTGATGGTTAGGTTAGGTTGGGTTAAGTTTCGTGAGGTAAGCACGTTTTTGGATATTTTTACATTGTCAAATTTTTTGTATTAGGTGATTTTTAGGTTAGTTTGGGTTAGGTTTGGTGAGTTTAGCAAGTTTTGTGAATATTTTTGCATTGTCGAATTCTTTGCTTTCGGTGATAGTTAGGTTAGGTTGGGATAGGTTTAGTGAGGTTAGCACGTTTTGTGGATATTTTTGCATTGTCGAATTCTTTGATTTTGGATAAAGTAAGGTTAGGTTGGGTAAGGTTTGGTGAGTTAAGCAAGTTTTGTGGATATTTTGTGGATTTTGGTGATGGTTAGGTTAGGTTAGGTTAAGTTTCGTGAGGCAGGCATGTTTTGTGGACATTTTTGCAATGTCAAATTCTTTGATTTCGGTGATGGCAAGGTTAATTTGGGTTAAGTTTGGTAAGTTAAGCAAGTTTTGTGGATATTTTTGCATTGTCGAATTCTTTGCTTTCGGTGATAGTTAGGTTAGGTTGGGATAGGTTTGGGATAGGTTTGGTGAGGTTAGCACGTTTTGTGGATATTTTTGCATTGACGAATTCTTTGTTTTCGGTGATAGTTAGGTTAGGTTGGGTTAAGTTTCGTGAGGTTGGAAAGTTTTGTGGATATTTTTGCATTGTCAAATTCTTTGATTTCGGTGATGATTTGGTTAGTTGGGTTAGGTTTCGTGAGGTAAGCACGTTTTGTGGATATTTTTGCAATGTCGAATTCTTTGATTTCGGTGATGGTTAGGTTAGGTTAGGTAAAGTTTCGTAAGGTAGGCACGTTTTGTGGATATTTTTGCAATGTCGAAATCTTTGATTTCGGTGATGGTAAGGTAAGATTGGGTTAAGTTTCGTGAGGTTAGCACGTTTTGTGGAAATTTTTGCATTGTCAAGTTCTTTGATTTCGGTGATGATTTGGTTAGTTTGGGTTAAGTCTCGAGAGGTAAGCACGTTTTGTGGATATTTTTGGAATGTCGAATACTTTGATTTCGGTGATGGTTAGGTTAGGTAAGGTTAAGTTTCGTGAGGTAAGCACGTTTTTGGATATTTTTACATTGGCAAATTTTTTGTGTGAGGTGATTTTTAGGTTAGTTTGGGTAAGGTTTGGTGAGGTAAGCACGTTTTGTTGATATTTTTGCAATGTCGAATTCTTTGATTTCGGTGATGGTTAGGTTAGGTTGGGTTAAGTTTCGTGAGGTAAGCACGTTTTTGGATATTTTTACATTTGCAAATTTTGTGTATGAGGTGATTTTTAGGTTAGTTTGGGTTAGGTTTGGTGAGGTAAGCACGTTTTGTTGATATTTTTGCAATGTAGAATTTTTTGATTTTGGTGATAGTTAGGTTAGGTTGGGTTAAGTTTCGTGAGGTTTGCACGTTTTGTGGATATTTTTGCATTGTCAAATTCTTTGATTTCGGTGATGGTTCTGTTAGTTTGGGTTAGGTTTGGTGAGGTAAGCACGTTTTTTGGATATTTTGGCAATGTCAAATTCATTGATTTCGGTGATGGTTAGGTTAGGTTGGGTTAGGTTTGGTGAGTTTAGCAAGTTTTGTGAATATTTTTGCATTGTCGAATTCTTTGCTTTCGGTGATAGTAAGGTTAGGTTGGGATAGGTTTGGGATAGGTTTGGTGAGGTAAGCACGTTTTGTGGATATTTTTGCATTGTCAAATTCTTTGATTTTGGATATAGTTAGGTTAGGTTGGGATAGGTTTGGTGAGTTTAGCAAGTTTTGTGGCTATTTTTGCATTGTCGAATTCTTTGTTTTCGGTGAGAGTTAGGTTAGGTTGGGTTAAGTTTCGTGAGGTAAGCACGTTTTGTTGAACATTTTGCAATGTCGAATTCTTTGATTTTGGTGATGGTTAGGTTTGGTTGGGTTAAGTTTCGTGAGGTTGGCACGTTTTGTGGATATTTTTGCATTGTCAAATTCTTTGATTTCGGTGATGGTTAGGTTAGTTTGGGATAGGTTTGGTAAGGTTAGCACGTTTTGTGGATATTTTTGCATTGTCGAATTCTTTGATTTTGGATATAGTTAGGTTAGGTTGGGTTATTATTGGTGAGTTTAGCAAGTTTTGTGGATATTTTTGCATTGTCAAATTCTTTGTTTTCGGTAATAGTTAGGTTAGGTTGGGTTAAGTTTCGTGATGTTAGCACGTTTTGTTGAAATTTTTGCAATGTCGAATTCTTTGATTTCGGTGATGGTTAGGTTAGGTTGGGTTAGGTTTGGTGAGTTTAGCAAGTTTTGTGGATATTTTTGCATTGTCGAATTCTTTGCTTTCGGTGATAGTTAGGTTAGGTTGGGATAGGTTTGGTGAGGTTAACACGTTTTGTGGATATTTTTGCATTGTCGAATTCTTTGATTTTGGATAAAGTAAGATTAGGTTGGGTTAGGTTTGGTGAGTTTAGCAAGTTTTGTGGATATTTTGTGGATTTTGGTGATGGTTAGGTTTGGTTAGGTTAAGTTTCGTGAGGTAGGCATGTTTTGTGAATATTTTTGCAATGTCAAATTCTTTGATTTCGGTGATGGCAAGGTTAATTTGGGTTAGGTTTGGTGAGTAAAGCATGTTTTGTGGATATTTTTGCATTGTCGAATTCTTTGCTTTCGGTGATAGTTAGGTTAGATTGGGTTAGGTTTGGGATAGGTTTGGTGAGGTTAGCACGTTTTGTGGATATTTTTGCATTGTCGAATTCTTTGTTTTCGGTGATAGTTAGGTTAGGTTGGGTTAAGTTTCGTGAGGTTGGAACGTTTTGTGGATATTTTTGCATTGTCAAATTCTTTGATTTCGGTGATGATTTGGTTAGTTGGGTTAGGTTTCGTGAGGTAAGCACGTTTTGTGGATATTTTTGCAATGTCGAATTCTTTGATTTCGGTGATGGTTAGGTTAGGTTAGGTAAAGTTTCGTAAGGTAGGCACGTTTTGTGGATATTTTTGCAATGTCGAATTCTTTGATTTCGGTGATGGTAAGGTAAGATTGGGTTAAGTTTCGTGAGGTTAGCACGTTTTGTGGATATTTTTGCATTGTCAAGTTCTTTGATTTCGGTGATGATTTGGTTAGTTTGGGTCAAGGCTCGAGAGGTAAGCACGTTTTGTGGATATTTTTGGAATGTCGAATTCTTTGATTTCGGTGATGTTTAGGTTAGGTAAGGTTAAGTTTCGTGAGGTAAGCACGTTTTTGGATATTTTTACATTGGCAAATTTTTTGTATTAGGTGATTTTTAGGTTAGTTTGGGTTAGGTTTGATGAGGTAAGCACGTTTTGTTGATATTTTTGCAATGTCGAATACTTTGATTTCGGTGATGGTTAGGTTAGGTTGGGTTAAGTTTCGTGAGGTAAGCACGTTTTTGGATATTTTTACATTGTCAAATTTTTTGTATTAGGTGATTTTTAGGTTAGTTTGGGTTAGGTTTGGTGAGTTTAGCAAGTTTTGTGAATATTTTTGCATTGTCGAATTCTTTGCTTTCGGTGATAGTTAGGTTAGGTTGGGATAGGTTTAGTGAGGTTAGCACGTTTTGTGGATATTTTTGCATTGTCGAATTCTTTGATTTTGGATAAAGTAAGGTTAGGTTGGGTAAGGTTTGGTGAGTTAAGCAAGTTTTGTGGATATTTTGTGGATTTTGGTGATGGTTAGGTTAGGTTAGGTTAAGTTTCGTGAGGCAGGCATGTTTTGTGGACATTTTTGCAATGTCAAATTCTTTGATTTCGGTGATGGCAAGGTTAATTTGGGTTAGGTTTGGTGAGTTAAGCAAGTTTTGTGGATATTTTTGCATTGTCGAATTCTTTGCTTTCGGTGATAGTTAGGTTAGGTTGGGATAGGTTTGGGATAGGTTTGGTGAGGTTAGCACGTTTTGTGGATATTTTTGCATTGACGAATTCTTTGTTTTCGGTGATAGTTAGGTTAGGTTGGGTTAAGTTTCGTGAGGTTGGAAAGTTTTGTGGATATTTTTGCATTGTCAAATTCTTTGATTTCGGTGATGATTTGGTTAGTTGGGTTAGGTTTCGTGAGGTAAGCACGTTTTGTGGATATTTTTGCAATGTCGAATTCTTTGATTTCGGTGATGGTTAGGTTAGGTTAGGTAAAGTTTCGTAAGGTAGGCACGTTTTGTGGATATTTTTGCAATGTCGAAATCTTTGATTTCGGTGATGGTAAGGTAAGATTTGGTTAAGTTTCGTGAGGTTAGCACGTTTTGTGGATATTTTTGCAATGTCGAATTCTTTGATTTCGGTGATGGTAAGGTAAGATTGGGTTAAGTTTCGTGAGGTTAGCACGTTTTGTGGATATTTTTGCATTGTCAAGTTCTTTGATTTCGGTGATGATTTGGTTAGTTTGGGTTAAGTCTCGTGAGGTAAGCACGTTTTGTGGATATTTTTGCAATGTCAAATTCTTTGATTTCGGTGATGGCAAGGTTAGTTTGGGTTAGGATTGGTGAGGTAAGCACGTTTTGTTGATATTTTTGCATTGTCAAATTCTTTGATTTCGGTGATGGTTAGGTTAGGTTGGGTTAAATTTCTTGAGGTAAGCACGTTTTGTGAATATTTTTGCAATGTCGAATTCTTTGATTTAGGTGATTTATAGGGTCGTTTGGGTTAGGATTGGTGAGGTAAGCGCGTTTTGTTGATATTTTTGCAATGTCGAATTCTTTGATTTCGGTGATGGTTAGGTTTGGTTGGGTTAAGTTTCGTGAGGTTTGCACGTTTTGTGGATATTTTTGCATTGTCAAATTCTTTGATTTCGGTGATAGTTAGGTAAGGTTGGATTAGGTTTGGGATAGGTTTGGTGAGGTAAGCACGTTTTGTGGATATTTTTGCATTGTCGAATTCTTTGCTTTCGGTGATAGTTAGGTTAGGTTGGATTAGGTTTGGGATAGGTTTGGTGAGGTAAGCATGTTTTGCGGATATTTTTGCATTGTCGAATTCTTTGATTTTGGTGATAGTTAGGTTAGATTGGGTTAGGTTTGGTCAGGTAAGCACGTTTTTTTTGGAATTTTTGCAGTGTCGAATTATTTGATTTCGGTGATAGTTAGGTTAGTTTGGGTCAGGTTTCTTGAAGTAAGCACGTTTTGTGGATATTTTTGCATTGTTGAATTCTTTGTTTTCGGCGATAGTTAGGTTAGATTGGGTTAGGTTTGGTGAGGTAAGCACTTTTTGTTGATATTTTTATAATGTCGAATTCTTTGATTTCGGTGATGGTTAGAATAGTTTGCGTTAAATTTTGTGAGCTTAGCACGTTTTGTGGATATTTTTGCATTGTCAAATTCTTTGATTTCGGTGATGTTTACGTTAGTTTAAGTTAGGTTTCCTGAGGTGAGCATGTTTTGTGGATATTTTTGCAATGTCGAATTCTTTGCTTTCGGTGATAGTTAGGTTAGGTTGGATTAGGTTTGGGATAGGTTTGGTGAGGTAAGCATGTTTTGTGGATATTTTTGCATTGTCGAATTCTTTGATTTTGGTGATAGTTAGGTTAGGTTGGGTTAGGTTTGGTCAGGTAAGCACGTTTTGTTGATATTTTTATAATGTCGAATTCTTTGATTTCGGTGATGGTTAGAATAGTTTGCGTTAAATTTTGTGAGGTTAGCACGTTTTTGGATATTTTTACATTAGCAAATTCTTTGATTTAGGTGATTTATAGGTTAGTTTGGGTTAGGATTGGTGAGGTTAGCACGTTTTGTTGATATTTTTGCAATGTCGAATTCTTTGATTTCGGTGATGGTAAGGTTAGGTTGGGTTAAGTTTCGTGAGGTTAGTACGTTTTGTTGATATTTTTGCAATGTCGAGTTCTTTGATTTCGGTGATGGTTAGGTTAGTTTGGGTTAGGTTTGGTGAGGTAAGCACGTTTTATGGATATTTTTGCAATGTCGAATTTTTTGATTTCGGTGATGGTTAGGTTAGGTTGGGTAAGGTTTGTAGAGGTTAGCAAGTTTTGTGGATATTTTTGCATTGTCGAATTCTTTGCTTTCGGTGATAGATAGGTTAGGTTGGATTAGGTTTGGGATAGGTTTGGTGAGGTAAGCATGTTTTGTGGATATTTTTGCATTGTCGAATTCTTTGATTTCGGTGATGGTTAGGTTAGTTTGGGTAAGGTTTGGTGAGGTAAGCACGTTTTGTGGAATTTTCTACAATGTCGAATTCTTTGATGTCGGTGATGGTATGGTTAGTTTGGGTTAGGTTTGGTGAGTTAAGCAAGTTTTTTGGATATTTTTGCATTGTCGAATTCTTTGATTTCGGTGATGGTTAGGTTAGGTTGGGTTAAGTTTCGTGAGGTTTGCACGTTTTGTGGATATTTTTGCATTGTCAAATTCTTTGATTTCGGTGATAATTAGGTTAGTTTGGGTTAGGTTTGGGATAGGTTTGGTGAGGTAAGCACGTTTTGAGGATATTTTTGCATTGTCGAATTCTTTGATTTTGGATATACTTAGGTTAGGTTGGGTTAGGTTTGGTGAGTTTAGCACGTTTTGTTGATATTTTTGCATTGTCAAATTCTTTGATTTCGGTGATGGTTCGGTTAGTTTGCGTAAGGTTTGGTGAGGTAAGCACGTTTTGTGGATATTTTTGCAATGTCGAGTTTTTTGATTTCGGTGATGGTTAGGTTAGGTTGGGTAAGGTTTGTAGAGGTTAGCAAGTTTTGTGGATATTTTTGCATTGTCGAATTCTTTGCTTTCGGTGATAGATAGGTTAGGTTGGATTAGGTTTGGGATAGGTTTGGTGAGGTAAGCATGTTTTGTGGATATTTTTGCATTGTCGAATTCTTTGATTTCGGTGATGGTTAGGTTAGTTTGGGTAAGGTTTGGTGAGGTAAGCACGTTTTGTGGAATTTTCTACAATGTCGAATTCTTTGATGTCGGTGATGGTATGGTTAGTTTGGGTTAGGTTTGGTGAGTTAAGCAAGTTTTTTGGATATTTTTGCATTGTCGAATTCTTTGATTTCGGTGATGGTTAGGTTAGGTTGGGTTAAGTTTCGTGAGGTTTGCACGTTTTGTGGATATTTTTGCATTGTCAAGTTCTTTGATTTCGGTGATGATTTGGTTAGGTTGGGTTAAGTCTCGAGAGGTAAGCACGTTTTGTGGATATTTTTGGAATGTCGAATACTTTGATTTCGGTGATGGTTAGGTTAGGTAAGGTTAAGTTTCGTGAGGTAAGCACGTTTTTGGATATTTTTACATTGGCAAATTTTTTGTGTGAGGTGATTTTTAGGTTAGTTTGGGTAAGGTTTGGTGAGGTAAGCACGTTTTGTTGATATTTTTGCAATGTCGAATTCTTTGATTTCGGTGATGGTTAGGTTAGGTTGGGTTAAGTTTCGTGAGGTAAGCACGTTTTTGGATATTTTTACATTTGCAAATTTTGTGTATGAGGTGATTTTTAGGTTAGTTTGGGTTAGGTTTGGTGAGGTAAGCACGTTTTGTTGATATTTTTGCAATGTAGAATTTTTTGATTTTGGTGATAGTTAGGTTAGGTTGGGTTAAGTTTCGTGAGGTTTGCACGTTTTGTGGATATTTTTGCATTGTCAAATTCTTTGATTTCGGTGATGGTTCTGTTAGTTTGGGTTAGGTTTGGTGAGGTAAGCACGTTTTTTGGATATTTTGGCAATGTCAAATTCATTGATTTCGGTGATGGTTAGGTTAGGTTGTAAGGTTAGGTTGGGATAGGTTTGGGATAGGTTTGGTGAGGTAAGCACGTTTTGTGGATATTTTTGCATTGTCAAATTCTTTGATTTTGGATATAGTTAGGTTAGGTTGGGATAGGTTTGGTGAGTTTAGCAAGTTTTGTGGCTATTTTTGCATTGTCGAATTCTTTGTTTTCGGTGAGAGTTAGGTTAGGTTGGGTTAAGTTTCGTGAGGTAAGCACGTTTTGTTGAACATTTTGCAATGTCGAATTCTTTGATTTTGGTGATGGTTAGGTTTGGTTGGGTTAAGTTTCGTGAGGTTGGCACGTTTTGTGGATATTTTTGCATTGTCAAATTCTTTGATTTCGGTGATGGTTAGGTTAGTTTGGGATAGGTTTGGTGAGGTTAGCACGTTTTGTAAATATTTTTGCATTGTCGAATTCTTTGATTTTGGATATAGTTAGGTTAGGTTGGGTTATTATTGGTGAGTTTAGCAAGTTTTGTGGATATTTTTGCATTGTCAAATTCTTTGTTTTCGGTGATAGTTAGGTTAGGTTGGGTTAAGTTTCGTGATGTTAGCACGTTTTGTTGAAATTTTTGCAATGTCGAATTCTTTGATTTCGGTGATGGTTAGGTTAGGTTGGGTTAGGTTTGGTGAGTTTAGCAAGTTTTGTGGATATTTTTGCATTGTCGAATTCTTTGCTTTCGGTGATAGTTAGGTTAGGTTGGGATAGGTTTGGTGAGGTTAGCACGTTTTGTGGATATTTTTGCATTGTCGAATTCTTTGCTTTCGGTGATAGTAAGGTTAGATTGGGTTAGGTTTGGGATAGGTTTGGTGAGGTTAGCACGTTTTGTGGATATTTTTGCATTGTCGAATTCTTTGTTTTCGGTGATAGTTAGGTTAGGTTGGGTTAAGTTTCGTGAGGTTGGAACGTTTTGTGGATATTTTTGCATTGTCAAATTCTTTGATTTCGGTGATGATTTGGTTAGTTGGGTTAGGTTTCGTGAGGTAAGCACGTTTTGTGGATATTTTTGCAATGTCGAATTCTTTGATTTCGGTGATGGTTAGGTTAGGTTAGGTAAAGTTTCGTAAGGTAGGCACGTTTTGTGGATATTTTTGCAATGTCGAATTCTTTGATTTCGGTGATGGTAAGGTAAGATTGGGTTAAGTTTCGTGAGGTTAGCACGTTTTGTGGATATTTTTGCATTGGCAAGTTCTTTGATTTCGGTGATGATTTGGTTAGTTTGGGTCAAGGCTCGAGAGGTAAGCACGTTTTGTGGATATTTTTGGAATGTCGAATTCTTTGATTTCGGTGATGTTTAGGTTAGGAAAGGTTAAGTTTCGTGAGGTAAGCACGTTTTTGGATATTTTTACATTGGCAAATTTTTTGTATTAGGTGATTTTTAGGTTAGTTTGGGTTAGGTTTGATGAGGTAAGCACGTTTTGTTGATATTTTTGCAATGTCGAATACTTTGATTTCGGTGATGGTTAGGTTAGGTTGGGTTAAGTTTCGTGAGGTAAGCACGTTTTTGGATATTTTTACATTGTCAAATTTTTTGTATTAGGTGATTTTTAGGTTAGTTTGGGTTAGGTTTGGTGAGTTTAGCAAGTTTTGTGAATATTTTTGCATTGTCGAATTCTTTGCTTTCGGTGATAGTTAGGTTAGGTTGGGATAGGTTTAGTGAGGTTAGCACGTTTTGTGGATATTTTTGCATTGTCGAATTCTTTGATTTTGGATAAAGTAAGGTTAGGTTGGGTAAGGTTTGGTGAGTTAAGCAAGTTTTGTGGATATTTTGTGGATTTTGGTGATGGTTAGGTTAGGTTAGGTTAAGTTTCGTGAGGCAGGCATGTTTTGTGGACATTTTTGCAATGTCAAATTCTTTGATTTCGGTGATGGCAAGGTTAATTTGGGTTAGGTTTGGTGAGTTAAGCAAGTTTTGTGGATATTTTTGCATTGTCGAATTCTTTGCTTTCGGTGATAGTTAGGTTAGGTTGGGATAGGTTTGGGATAGGTTTGGTGAGGTTAGCACGTTTTGTGGATATTTTTGCATTGACGAATTCTTTGTTTTCGGTGATAGTTAGGTTAGGTTGGGTTAAGTTTCGTGAGGTTGGAAAGTTTTGTGGATATTTTTGCATTGTCAAATTCTCTGATTTCGGTGATGATTTGGTTAGTTGGGTTAGGTTTCGTGAGGTAAGCACGTTTTGTGGATATTTTTGCAATGTCGAATTCTTTGATTTCGGTGATGGTTAGGTTAGGTTAGGTAAAGTTTCGTAAGGTAGGCACGTTTTGTGGATATTTTTGCAATGTCGAAATCTTTGATTTCGGTGATGGTAAGGTAAGATTGGGTTAAGTTTCGTGAGGTTAGCACGTTTTGTGGAAATTTTTGCATTGTCAAGTTCTTTGATTTCGGTGATGATTTGGTTAGTTTGGGTTAAGTCTCGAGAGGTAAGCACGTTTTGTGGATATTTTTGGAATGTCGAATACTTTGATTTCGGTGATGGTTAGGTTAGGTAAGGTTAAGTTTCGTGAGGTAAGCACGTTTTTGGATATTTTTACATTGGCAAATTTTTTGTGTGAGGTGATTTTTAGGTTAGTTTGGGTAAGGTTTGGTGAGGTAAGCACGTTTTGTTGATATTTTTGCAATGTCGAATTCTTTGATTTCGGTGATGGTTAGGTTAGGTTGGGTTAAGTTTCGTGAGGTAAGCACGTTTTTGGATATTTTTACATTTGCAAATTTTGTGTATGAGGTGATTTTTAGGTTAGTTTGGGTTAGGTTTGGTGAGGTAAGCACGTTTTGTTGATATTTTTGCAATGTAGAATTTTTTGATTTTGGTGATAGTTAGGTTAGGTTGGGTTAAGTTTCGTGAGGTTTGCACGTTTTGTGGATATTTTTGCATTGTCAAATTCTTTGATTTCGGTGATGGTTCTGTTAGTTTGGGTTAGGTTTGGTGAGGTAAGCACGTTTTTTGGATATTTTGGCAATGTCAAATTCATTGATTTCGGTGATGGTTAGGTTAGGTTGGGTTAGGTTTGGTGAGTTTAGCAAGTTTTGTGAATATTTTTGCATTGTCGAATTCTTTGCTTTCGGTGATAGTAAGGTTAGGTTGGGATAGGTTTGGGATAGGTTTGGTGAGGTAAGCACGTTTTGTGGATATTTTTGCATTGTCAATTTCTTTGATTTTGGATATAGTTAGGTTAGGTTGGGATAGGTTTGGTGAGTTTAGCAAGTTTTGTGGCTATTTTTGCATTGTCGAATTCTTTGTTTTCGGTGAGAGTTAGGTTAGGTTGGGTTAAGTTTCGTGAGGTAAGCACGTTTTGTTGAACATTTTGCAATGTCGAATTCTTTGATTTTGGTGATGGTTAGGTTTGGTTGGGTTAAGTTTCGTGAGGTTGGCACGTTTTGTGGATATTTTTGCATTGTCAAATTCTTTGATTTCGGTGATGATTTGGTTAGTTGGGTTAGGTTTCGTGAGGTAAGCACGTTTTGTGGATATTTTTGCAATGTCGAATTCTTTGATTTCGGTGATGGTTAGGTTAGGTTAGGTAAAGTTTCGTAAGGTAGGCACGTTTTGTGGATATTTTTGCAATGTCGAATTCTTTGATTTCGGTGATGGTAAGGTAAGATTGGGTTAAGTTTCGTGAGGTTAGCACGTTTTGTGGATATTTTTGCATTGGCAAGTTCTTTGATTTCGGTGATGATTTGGTTAGTTTGGGTCAAGGCTCGAGAGGTAAGCACGTTTTGTGGATATTTTTGGAATGTCGAATTCTTTGATTTCGGTGATGTTTAGGTTAGGAAAGGTTAAGTTTCGTGAGGTAAGCACGTTTTTGGATATTTTTACATTGGCAAATTTTTTGTATTAGGTGATTTTTAGGTTAGTTTGGGTTAGGTTTGATGAGGTAAGCACGTTTTGTTGATATTTTTGCAATGTCGAATACTTTGATTTCGGTGATGGTTAGGTTAGGTTGGGTTAAGTTTCGTGAGGTAAGCACGTTTTTGGATATTTTTACATTGTCAAATTTTTTGTATTAGGTGATTTTTAGGTTAGTTTGGGTTAGGTTTGGTGAGTTTAGCAAGTTTTGTGAATATTTTTGCATTGTCGAATTCTTTGCTTTCGGTGATAGTTAGGTTAGGTTGGGATAGGTTTAGTGAGGTTAGCACGTTTTGTGGATATTTTTGCATTGTCGAATTCTTTGATTTTGGATAAAGTAAGGTTAGGTTGGGTAAGGTTTGGTGAGTTAAGCAAGTTTTGTGGATATTTTGTGGATTTTGGTGATGGTTAGGTTAGGTTAGGTTAAGTTTCGTGAGGCAGGCATGTTTTGTGGACATTTTTGCAATGTCAAATTCTTTGATTTCGGTGATGGCAAGGTTAATTTGGGTTAGGTTTGGTGAGTTAAGCAAGTTTTGTGGATATTTTTGCATTGTCGAATTCTTTGCTTTCGGTGATAGTTAGGTTAGGTTGGGATAGGTTTGGGATAGGTTTGGTGAGGTTAGCACGTTTTGTGGATATTTTTGCATTGACGAATTCTTTGTTTTCGGTGATAGTTAGGTTAGGTTGGGTTAAGTTTCGTGAGGTTGGAAAGTTTTGTGGATATTTTTGCATTGTCAAATTCTCTGATTTCGGTGATGATTTGGTTAGTTGGGTTAGGTTTCGTGAGGTAAGCACGTTTTGTGGATATTTTTGCAATGTCGAATTCTTTGATTTCGGTGATGGTTAGGTTAGGTTAGGTAAAGTTTCGTAAGGTAGGCACGTTTTGTGGATATTTTTGCAATGTCGAAATCTTTGATTTCGGTGATGGTAAGGTAAGATTGGGTTAAGTTTCGTGAGGTTAGCACGTTTTGTGGAAATTTTTGCATTGTCAAGTTCTTTGATTTCGGTGATGATTTGGTTAGTTTGGGTTAAGTCTCGAGAGGTAAGCACGTTTTGTGGATATTTTTGGAATGTCGAATACTTTGATTTCGGTGATGGTTAGGTTAGGTAAGGTTAAGTTTCGTGAGGTAAGCACGTTTTTGGATATTTTTACATTGGCAAATTTTTTGTGTGAGGTGATTTTTAGGTTAGTTTGGGTAAGGTTTGGTGAGGTAAGCACGTTTTGTTGATATTTTTGCAATGTCGAATTCTTTGATTTCGGTGATGGTTAGGTTAGGTTGGGTTAAGTTTCGTGAGGTAAGCACGTTTTTGGATATTTTTACATTTGCAAATTTTGTGTATGAGGTGATTTTTAGGTTAGTTTGGGTTAGGTTTGGTGAGGTAAGCACGTTTTGTTGATATTTTTGCAATGTAGAATTTTTTGATTTTGGTGATAGTTAGGTTAGGTTGGGTTAAGTTTCGTGAGGTTTGCACGTTTTGTGGATATTTTTGCATTGTCAAATTCTTTGATTTCGGTGATGGTTCTGTTAGTTTGGGTTAGGTTTGGTGAGGTAAGCACGTTTTTTGGATATTTTGGCAATGTCAAATTCATTGATTTCGGTGATGGTTAGGTTAGGTTGGGTTAGGTTTGGTGAGTTTAGCAAGTTTTGTGAATATTTTTGCATTGTCGAATTCTTTGCTTTCGGTGATAGTAAGGTTAGGTTGGGATAGGTTTGGGATAGGTTTGGTGAGGTAAGCACGTTTTGTGGATATTTTTGCATTGTCAAATTCTTTGATTTTGGATATAGTTAGGTTAGGTTGGGATAGGTTTGGTGAGTTTAGCAAGTTTTGTGGCTATTTTTGCATTGTCGAATTCTTTGTTTTCGGTGAGAGTTAGGTTAGGTTGGGTTAAGTTTCGTGAGGTAAGCACGTTTTGTTGAACATTTTGCAATGTCGAATTCTTTGATTTTGGTGATGGTTAGGTTTGGTTGGGTTAAGTTTCGTGAGGTTGGCACGTTTTGTGGATATTTTTGCATTGTCAAATTCTTTGATTTCGGTGATGGTTAGGTTAGTTTGGGATAGGTTTGGTGAGGTTAGCACGTTTTGTAAATATTTTTGCATTGTCGAATTCTTTGATTTTGGATATAGTTAGGTTAGGTTGGGTTATTATTGGTGAGTTTAGCAAGTTTTGTGGATATTTTTGCATTGTCAAATTCTTTGTTTTCGGTGATAGTTAGGTTAGGTTGGGTTAAGTTTCGTGATGTTAGCACGTTTTGTTGAAATTTTTGCAATGTCGAATTCTTTGATTTCGGTGATGGTTAGGTTAGGTTGGGTTAGGTTTGGTGAGTTTAGCAAGTTTTGTGGATATTTTTGCATTGTCGAATTCTTTGCTTTCGGTGATAGTTAGGTTAGGTTGGGATAGGTTTGGTGAGGTTAGCACGTTTTGTGGATATTTTTGCATTGTCGAATTCTTTGCTTTCGGTGATAGTTAGGTTAGATTGGGTTAGGTTTGGGATAGGTTTGGTGAGGTTAGCACGTTTTGTGGATATTTTTGCATTGTCGAATTCTTTGTTTTCGGTGATAGTTAGGTTAGGTTGGGTTAAGTTTCGTGAGGTTGGAACGTTTTGTGGATATTTTTGCATTGTCAAATTCTTTGATTTCGGTGATGATTTGGTTAGTTGGGTTAGGTTTCGTGAGGTAAGCACGTTTTGTGGATATTTTTGCAATGTCGAATTCTTTGATTTCGGTGATGGTTAGGTTAGGTTAGGTAAAGTTTCGTAAGGTAGGCACGTTTTGTGGATATTTTTGCAATGTCGAATTCTTTGATTTCGGTGATGGTAAGGTAAGATTGGGTTAAGTTTCGTGAGGTTAGCACGTTTTGTGGATATTTTTGCATTGGCAAGTTCTTTGATTTCGGTGATGATTTGGTTAGTTTGGGTCAAGGCTCGAGAGGTAAGCACGTTTTGTGGATATTTTTGGAATGTCGAATTCTTTGATTTCGGTGATGTTTAGGTTAGGAAAGGTTAAGTTTCGTGAGGTAAGCACGTTTTTGGATATTTTTACATTGGCAAATTTTTTGTATTAGGTGATTTTTAGGTTAGTTTGGGTTAGGTTTGATGAGGTAAGCACGTTTTGTTGATATTTTTGCAATGTCGAATACTTTGATTTCGGTGATGGTTAGGTTAGGTTGGGTTAAGTTTCGTGAGGTAAGCACGTTTTTGGATATTTTTACATTGTCAAATTTTTTGTATTAGGTGATTTTTAGGTTAGTTTGGGTTAGGTTTGGTGAGTTTAGCAAGTTTTGTGAATATTTTTGCATTGTCGAATTCTTTGCTTTCGGTGATAGTTAGGTTAGGTTGGGATAGGTTTAGTGAGGTTAGCACGTTTTGTGGATATTTTTGCATTGTCGAATTCTTTGATTTTGGATAAAGTAAGGTTAGGTTGGGTAAGGTTTGGTGAGTTAAGCAAGTTTTGTGGATATTTTGTGGATTTTGGTGATGGTTAGGTTAGGTAAGGTTAAGTTTCGTGAGGCAGGCATGTTTTGTGGACATTTTTGCAATGTCAAATTCTTTGATTTCGGTGATGGCAAGGTTAATTTGGGTTAGGTTTGGTGAGTTAAGCAAGTTTTGTGGATATTTTTGCATTGTCGAATTCTTTGCTTTCGGTGATAGTTAGGTTAGGTTGGGATAGGTTTGGGATAGGTTTGGTGAGGTTAGCACGTTTTGTGGATATTTTTGCATTGACGAATTCTTTGTTTTCGGTGATAGTTAGGTTAGGTTGGGTTAAGTTTCGTGAGGTTGGAAAGTTTTGTGGATATTTTTGCATTGTCAAATTCTCTGATTTCGGTGATGATTTGGTTAGATGGGTTAGGTTTCGTGAGGTAAGCACGTTTTGTGGATATTTTTGCAATGTCGAATTCTTTGATTTCGGTGATGGTTAGGTTAGGTTAGGTAAAGTTTCGTAAGGTAGGCACGTTTTGTGGATATTTTTGCAATGTCGAAATCTTTGATTTCGGTGATGGTAAGGTAAGATTGGGTTAAGTTTCGTGAGGTTAGCACGTTTTGTGGAAATTTTTGCATTGTCAAGTTCTTCGATGTCGGTGATGATTTGGTTAGTTTGGGTTAAGTCTCGAGAGGTAAGCACGTTTTGTGGATATTTTTGGAATGTCGAATACTTTGATTTCGGTGATGGTTAGGTTAGGTTAGGTTAAGTTTCGTGAGGTAAGCACGTTTTTGGATATTTTTACATTGGCAAATTTTTTGTGTGAGGTGATTTTTAGGTTAGTTTGGGTAAGGTTTGGTGAGGTAAGCACGTTTTGTTGATATTTTTGCAATGTCGAATTCTTTGATTTCGGTGATGGTTAGGTTAGGTTGGGTTAAGTTTCGTGAGGTAAGCACGTTTTTGGATATTTTTACATTTGCAAATTTTGTGTATGAGGTGATTTTTAGGTTAGTTTGGGTTAGGTTTGGTGAGGTAAGCACGTTTTGTTGATATTTTTGCAATGTAGAATTTTTTGATTTTGGTGATAGTTAGGTTAGGTTGGGTTAAGTTTCGTGAGGTTTGCACGTTTTGTGGATATTTTTGCATTGTCAAATTCTTTGATTTCGGTGATGGTTCTGTTAGTTTGGGTTAGGTTTGGTGAGGTAAGCACGTTTTTTGGATATTTTGGCAATGTCAAATTCATTGATTTCGGTGATGGTTAGGTTAGGTTGGGTTAGGTTTGGTGAGTTTAGCAAGTTTTGTGAATATTTTTGCATTGTCGAATTCTTTGCTTTCGGTGATAGTAAGGTTAGGTTGGGATAGGTTTGGGATAGGTTTGGTGAGGTAAGCACGTTTTGTGGATATTTTTGCATTGTCAAATTCTTTGATTTTGGATATAGTTAGGTTAGGTTGGGATAGGTTTGGTGAGTTTAGCAAGTTTTGTGGCTATTTTTGCATTGTCGAATTCTTTGTTTTCGGTGAGAGTTAGGTTAGGTTGGGTTAAGTTTCGTGAGGTAAGCACGTTTTGTTGAACATTTTGCAATGTCGAATTCTTTGATTTTGGTAATGGTTAGGTTTGGTTGGGTTAAGTTTCGTGAGGTTGGCACGTTTTGTGGATATTTTTGCATTGTCAAATTCTTTGATTTCGGTGATGGTTAGGTTAGTTTGGGATAGGTTTGGTAAGGTTAGCACGTTTTGTGGATATTTTTGCATTGTCGAATTCTTTGATTTTGGATATAGTTAGGTTATTATTGGTGAGTTTAGCAAGTTTTGTGGATATTTTTGCATTGTCAAATTCTTTGTTTTCGGTGATAGTTAGGTTAGGTTGGGTTAAGTTTCGTGATGTTAGCACGTTTTGTTGAAATTTTTGCAATGTCGAATTCTTTGATTTCGGTGATGGTTAGGTTAGGTTGGGTTAGGTTTGGTGAGTTTAGCAAGTTTTGTGGATATTTTTGCATTGTCGAATTCTTTGCTTTCGGTGATAGTTAGGTTAGGTTGGGATAGGTTTGGTGAGGTTAGCACGTTTTGTGGATATTTTTGCATTGTCGAATTCTTTGATTTTGGATAAAGTAAGGTTAGGTTGGGTTAGGTTTGGTGAGTTTAGCAAGTTTTGTGGATATTTTGTGGATTTTGGTGATGGTTAGGTTTGGTTAGGTTAAGTTTCGTGAGGTAGGCATGTTTTGTGAATATTTTTGCAATGTCAAATTCTTTGATTTCGGTGATGGCAAGGTTAATTTGGGTTAGGTTTGGTGAGTAAAGCATGTTTTGTGGATATTTTTGCATTGTCGAATTCTTTGTTTTCGGTGATAGTTAGGTTAGGTTGGGTTAAGTTTCGTGAGGTTGGAACGTTTTGTGGATATTTTTGCATTGTCAAATTCTTTGATTTCGGTGATGATTTGGTTAGTTGGGTTAGGTTTCGTGAGGTAAGCACGTTTTGTGGATATTTTTGCAATGTCGAATTCTTTGATTTCGGTGATGGTTAGGTTAGGTTAGGTAAAGTTTCGTAAGGTAGGCACGTTTTGTGGATATTTTTGCAATGTCGAATTCTTTGATTTCGGTGATGGAAAGGTAAGATTGGGTTAAGTTTCGTGAGGTTAGCACGTTTTGTGGATATTTTTGCATTGTCAAGTTCTTTGATTTCGGTGATGATTTGGTTAGTTTGGGTCAAGGCTCGAGAGGTAAGCACGTTTTGTGGATATTTTTGGAATGTCGAATTCTTTGATTTCGGTGATGTTTAGGTTAGGTAAGGTTAAGTTTCGTGAGGTAAGCACGTTTTTGGATATTTTTACATTGGCAAATTTTTTGTATTAGGTGATTTTTAGGTTAGTTTGGGTTAGGATTGATGAGGTAAGCACGTTTTGTTGATATTTTTGCAATGTCGAATACTTTGATTTCGGTGATGGTTAGGTTAGGTTGGGTTAAGTTTCGTGAGGTAAGCACGTTTTTGGATATTTTTACATTGTCAAATTTTTTGTATTAGGTGATTTTTAGGTTAGTTTGGGTTAGGTTTGGTGAGTTTAGCAAGTTTTGTGAATATTTTTGCATTGTCGAATTCTTTGCTTTCGGTGATAGTTAGGTTAGGTTGGGATAGGTTTAGTGAGGTTAGCACGTTTTGTGGATATTTTTGCATTGTCGAATTCTTTGATTTTGGATAAAGTAAGGTTAGGTTGGGTAAGGTTTGGTGAGTTAAGCAAGTTTTGTGGATATTTTGTGGATTTTGGTGATGGTTAGGTTAGGTTAGGTTAAGTTTCGTGAGGCAGGCATGTTTTGTGGACATTTTTGCAATGTCAAATTCTTTGATTTCGGTGATGGCAAGGTTAATTTGGGTTAGGTTTGGTGAGTTAAGCAAGTTTTGTGGATATTTTTGCATTGTCGAATTCTTTGCTTTCGGTGATAGTTAGGTTAGGTTGGGATAGGTTTGGGATAGGTTTGGTGAGGTTAGCACGTTTTGTGGATATTTTTGCATTGACGAATTCTTTGTTTTCGGTGATAGTTAGGTTAGGTTGGGTTAAGTTTCGTGAGGTTGGAAAGTTTTGTGGATATTTTTGCATTGTCAAATTCTTTGATTTCGGTGATGATTTGGTTAGTTGGGTTAGGTTTCGTGAGGTAAGCACGTTTTGTGGATATTTTTGCAATGTCGAATTCTTTGATTTCGGTGATGGTTAGGTTAGGTTAGGTAAAGTT
Organism: Arctopsyche grandis; assembly: GCF_051622035.1. Lineage (NCBI taxonomy): Eukaryota > Metazoa > Arthropoda > Insecta > Trichoptera > Hydropsychidae > Arctopsyche > Arctopsyche grandis. The sequence continues at coordinate 30,973,069 of NC_135357.1, forward strand.
TCGTAAGGTAGGCACGTTTTGTGGATATTTTTGCAATGTCGAAATCTTTGATTTCGGTGATGGTAAGGTAAGATTTGGTTAAGTTTCGTGAGGTTAGCACGTTTTGTGGATATTTTTGCAATGTCGAATTCTTTGATTTCGGTGATGGTAAGGTAAGATTGGGTTAAGTTTCGTGAGGTTAGCACGTTTTGTGGATATTTTTGCATTGTCAAGTTCTTTGATTTCGGTGATGATTTGGTTAGTTTGGGTTAAGTCTTGTGAGGTAAGCACGTTTTGTGGATATTTTTGCAATGTCAAATTCTTTGATTTCGGTGATGGCAAGGTTAGTTTGGGTTAGGATTGGTGAGGTAAGCACGTTTTGTTGATATTTTTGCATTGTCAAATTCTTTGATTTCGGTGATGGTTAGGTTAGGTTGGGTTAAATTTCTTGAGGTAAGCACGTTTTGTGAATATTTTTGCAATGTCGAATTCTTTGATTTAGGTGATTTATAGGGTCGTTTGGGTTAGGATTGGTGAGGTAAGCGCGTTTTGTTGATATTTTTGCAATGTCGAATTCTTTGATTTCGGTGATGGTTAGGTTTGGTTGGGTTAAGTTTCGTGAGGTTTGCACGTTTTGTGGATATTTTTGCATTGTCAAATTCTTTGATTTCGGTGATGGTTAGGTTAGGTTGGGTTAAGTTTCGTGAGGTTTGCACGTTTTGTGGATATTTTTGCATTGTCAAATTCTTTGATTTCGGTGATAATTAGGTTAGTTTGGGTTAGGTTTGGGATAGGTTTGGTGAGGTAAGCACGTTTTGAGGATATTTTTGCATTGTCGAATTCTTTGATTTTGGATATAGTTAGGTTAGGTTGGGTTAGGTTTGGTGAGTTTAGCACGTTTTGTTGATATTTTTGCATTGTCAAATTCTTTGATTTCGGTGATGGTTAGGTTAGGTTGGGTTAAGTTTCTTGAGGTTAGCACGTTTTGTGGATATTTTTGCATTGTCGAATTTTTTGATTTTGGATAAAGTAAGGTTAGGTTGGGTTAGGTTTGGTGAGTTTAGCAAGTTTTGTGGATATTTTGTGGATTTTGGTGATGGTTAGGTTTGGTAAGGTTAAGTTTCGTGAGGTAGGCATGTTTTGTGGATATTTTTGCAATGTCAAATTCTTTGATTTCGGTGATGGCAAGGTTAATTTGGGTTAGGTTTGGTGAGTAAAGCATGTTTTGTGGATATTTTTGCATTGTCGAATTCTTTGCTTTCGGTGATAGTTAGGTTAGATTGGGTTAGGTTTGGGATAGGTTTGGTGAGGTTAGCACGTTTTGTGGATATTTTTGCATTGTCGAATTCTTTGTTTTCGGTGATAGTTAGGTTAGGTTGGGTTAAGTTTCGTGAGGTTGGAAAGTTTTGTGGATATTTTTGCATTGTCAAATTCTTTGATTTCGGTGATGATTTGGTTAGTTGGGTTAGGTTTCGTGAGGTAAGCACGTTTTGTGGATATTTTTGCAATGTCGAATTCTTTGATTTCGGTGATGGTTAGGTTAGGTTAGGTAAAGTTTCGTAAGGTAGGCACGTTTTGTGGATATTTTTGCAATGTCGAAATCTTTGATTTCGGTGATGGTAAGGTAAGATTGGGTTAAGTTTCGTGAGGTTAGCACGTTTTGTGGATATTTTTGCATTGTCAAGTTCTTTGATTTCGGTGATGATTTGGTTAGTTTGGGTTAAGTCTCAAGAGGTAAGCACGTTTTGTGGATATTTTTGGAATGTCGAATACTTTGATTTCGGTGATGGTTAGGTTAGGTAAGGTTAAGTTTCGTGAGGTAAGCACGTTTTTGGATATTTTTACATTGGCAAATTTTTTGTGTGAGGTGATTTTAAGGTTAGTTTGGGTTAGGTTTGGTGAGGTAAGCACGTTTTGTTGATATTTTGTGGATTTTGGTGATGGTTAGGTTTGGTTAGGTTAAGTTTCGTGAGGTAGGCATGTTTTGTGGATATTTTTGCAATGTCAAATTCTTTGATTTCGGTGATGGCAAGGTTAATTTGGGTTAGGTTTGGTGAGTAAAGCATGTTTTGTGGATATTTTTGCATTGTCGAATTCTTTGTTTTCGGTGATAGTTAGGTTAGGTTGGGTTAAGTTTCGTGATGTTAGCACGTTTTGTTGAAATTTTTGCAATGTCGAATTCTTTGATTTCGGTGATGGTTAGGTTAGGTTGGGTTAGGTTTGGTGAGTTTAGCAAGTTTTGTGGATATTTTTGCATTGTCGAATTCTTTGCTTTCGGTGATAGTTAGGTTAGGTTGGGATAGGTTTGGTGAGGTTAGCACGTTTTGTGGATATTTTTGCATTGTCGAATTCTTTGATTTTGGATAAAGTAAGGTTAGGTTGGGTTAGGTTTGGTGAGTTTAGCAAGTTTTGTGGATATTTCGTGGATTTTGGTGATGGTAAGGTTTGGTTAGGTTAAGTTTCGTGAGGTAGGCATGTTTTGTGGATATTTTTGCAATGTCAAATTCTTTGATTTCGGTGATGGCAAGGTTAATTTGGGTTAGGTTTGGTGAGTAAAGCATGTTTTGTGGATATTTTTGCATTGTCGAATTCTTTGCTTTCGGTGATAGTTAGGTTAGATTGGGTTAGGTTTGGGATAGGTTTGGTGAGGTTAGCACGTTTTGTGGATATTTTTGCATTGTCGAATTCTTTGTTTTCGGTGATAGTTAGGTTAGGTTGGGTTAGGTTTCGTGAGGTTGGAAAGTTTTGTGGATATTTTTGCATTGTCAAATTCTTTGATTTCGGTGATGATTTGGTTAGTTGGGTTAGGTTTCGTGAGGTAAGCACGTTTTGTGGATATTTTTGCAATGTCGAATTCTTTGATTTCGGTGATGGTTAGGTTAGGTTAGGTAAAGTTTCGTAAGGTAGGCACGTTTTGTGGATATTTTTGCAATGTCGAAATCTTTGATTTCGGTGATGGTAAGGTAAGATTTGGTTAAGTTTCGTGAGGTTAGCACGTTTTGTGGATATTTTTGCAATGTCGAATTCTTTGTTGTCGGTGATGGTATGGTTAGTTTGGGTTAGGTTTGGTGAGTTTAGCAAGTTTTTTAGATATTTGTGCATTGTCGAATTCTTTGATTTCGGTGATGGTAAGGTTAGGTTGGGTTAAGTTTCGTGAGGTAAGCACGTTTTGTGGATATTTTTGCATTGTCAAATCTTTGATTTCGGTGATAGTTAGGTTAGGTTGGGTTATAATTCTTGAGGTTGGCACGTTTTGTGGATATTTTTGCATTGTTAAATTCTTTGATTTCGGTGATGGTTCGGTTAGTTTGCGTAAGGTTTGGTGAGGTAAGCACGTTTTGTGGATATTTTTGCAATGTCGAGTTTTTTGATTTCGGTGATGGTTAGGTTAGGTTGGGTAAGGTTTGTAGAGGTTAGCAAGTTTTGTGGATATTTTTGCATTGTCGAATTCTTTGCTTTCGGTGATAGATAGGTTAGGTTGGATTAGGTTTGGGATAGGTTTGGTGAGGTAAGCATGTTTTGTGGATATTTTTGCATTGTCGAATTCTTTGATTTCGGTGATGGTTAGGTTAGTTTGGGTAAGGTTTGGTGAGGTAAGCACGTTTTGTGGAATTTTCTACAATGTCGAATTCTTTGATGTCGGTGATGGTATGGTTAGTTTGGGTTAGGTTTGGTGAGTTAAGCAAGTTTTGTGGATATTTTTGCATTGTCAAATTCTTTGATTTCGGTGATAATTAGGTTAGTTTGGGTTAGGTTTGGGATAGGTTTGGTGAGGTAAGCACGTTTTGAGGATATTTTTGCATTGTCGAATTCTTTGATTTTGGATATAGTTAGGTTAGGTTGGGTTAGGTTTGGTGAGTTTAGCACGTTTTGTTGATATTTTTGCATTGTCAAATTCTTTGATTTCGGTGATGGTTAGGTTAGGTTGGGTTAAGTTTCTTGAGGTTAGCACGTTTTGTGGATTATTTTGCATTGTCGAATTTTTTGATTTTGGATAAAGTAAGGTTAGGTTGGGTTAGGTTTGGTGAGTTTAGCAAGTTTTGTGGATATTTTGTGGATTTTGGTGATGGTTAGGTTTGGTTAGGTTAAGTTTCGTGAGGTAGGCATGTTTTGTGGATATTTTTGCAATGTCAAATTCTTTGATTTCGGTGATGGCAAGGTTAATTTGGGTTAGGTTTGGTGAGTAAAGCATGTTTTGTGGATATTTTTGCATTGTCGAATTCTTTGCTTTCGGTGATAGTTAGGTTAGATTGGGTTAGGTTTGGGATAGGTTTGGTGAGGTTAGCACGTTTTGTGGATATTTTTGCATTGTCGAATTCTTTGTTTTCGGTGATAGTAAGGTTAGGTTGGGTTAAGTTTCGTGAGGTTGGAAAGTTTTGTGGATATTTTTGCATTGACAAATTCTTTGATTTCGGTGATGATTTGGTTAGTTGGGTTAGGTTTCGTGAGGTAAGCACGTTTTGTGGATATTTTTGCAATGTCGAATTCTTTGATTTCGGTGATGGTTAGGTTAGGTTAGGTAAAGTTTCGTAAGGTAGGCACGTTTTGTGGATATTTTTGCAATGTCGAAATCTTTGATTTCGGTGATGGTAAGGTAAGATTGGGTTAAGTTTCGTGAGGTTAGCACGTTTTGTGGATATTTTTGCATTGTCAAGTTCTTTGATTTCGGTGATGATTTGGTTAGTTTGGGTTAAGTCTCGAGAGCTAAGCACGTTTTGTGGATATTTTTGGAATGTCGAATACTTTGATTTCGGTGATGGTTAGGTTAGGTAAGGTTAAGTTTCGTGAGGTAAGCACGTTTTTGGATATTTTTACATTGGCAAATTTTTTGTGTGAGGTGATTTTTAGGTTAGTTTGGGTTAGGTTTGGTGAGGTAAGCACGTTTTGTTGATATTTTTGCAATGTAGAATTCTTTGATTTTGGTGATAGTTAGGTTAGGTTGGGTTAAGTTTCGTGAGGTTTGCACGTTTTGTGGATATTTTTGCATTGTCAAATTCTTTGATTTCGGTGATGGTTCTGTTAGTTTGGGTTAGGTTTGGTGAGGTAAGCACGTTTTTTGGATATTTTGGCAATGTCAAATTCATTGATTTCGGTGATGGTTAGGTTAGGTTGGGTTAGGTTTGGTGAGTTTAGCAAGTTTTGTGAATATTTTTGCATTGTCGAATTCTTTGCTTTCGGTGATAGTAAGGTTAGGTTGGGATAGGTTTGGGATAGGTTTGGTGAGGTAAGCACGTTTTGTGGATATTTTTGCATTGTCGAATTCTTTGATTTTGGATATAGTTAGGTTAGGTTGGGATAGGTTTGGTGAGTTTAGCAAGTTTTGTGGCTATTTTTGCATTGTCGAATTCTTTGTTTTCGGTGAGAGTTAGGTTAGGTTGGGTTAAGTTTCGTGAGGTAAGCACGTTTTGTTGAACATTTTGCAATGTCGAATTCTTTGATTTTGGTGATGGTTAGGTTTGGTTGGGTTAAGTTTCGTGAGGTTGGCACGTTTTGTGGATATTTTTGCATTGTCAAATTCTTTGATTTCGGTGATGGTTAGGTTAGTTTGGGATAGGTTTGGTGAGGTTAGCACGTTTAGTGGATATTTTTGCATTGTCGAATTCTTTGATTTTGGATATAGTTAGGTTAGGTTGGGTTATTATTGGTGAGTTTAGCAAGTTTTGTGGATATTTTTGCATTGTCGAATTCTTTGTTTTCGGTGATAGTAAGGTTAGGTTGGGTTAAGTTTAGTGAGGTTAGCACGTTTTGTGGATATTTTTGCATTGTCGAATTCTTTGATTTTGGATAAAGTAAGGTTAGGTTGGGTAAGGTTTGGTGAGTTAAGCAAGTTTTGTGGATATTTTGTGGATTTTGGTGATGGTTAGGTTTGGTTAGGTTAAGTTTCGTGAGGTAAGCATGTTTTGTGGATATTTTTGCAATGTCAAATTCTTTGATTTCGGTGATGGCAAGGTTAATTTGGGTTAGGTTTGGTGAGTAAAGCATGTTTTGTGGATATTTTTGCATTGTCGAATTCTTTGTTTTCGGTGATAGTTAGGTTAGGTTGGGTTAAGTTTCGTGATGTTAGCACGTTTTGTTGAAATTTTTGCAATGTCGAATTCTTTGATTTCGGTGATGGTTAGGTTAGGTTGGGTTAGGTTTGGTGAGTTTAGCAAGTTTTGTGGATATTTTTGCATTGTCGAATTCTTTGCTTTCGGTGATAGTTAGGTTAGGTTGGGATAGGTTTGGTGAGGTTAGCACGTTTTGTGGATATTTTTGCATTGTCGAATTCTTTGATTTTGGATAAAGTAAGGTTAGATTGGGTTAGGTTTGGTGAGTTTAGCAAGTTTTGTGGATATTTTGTGGATTTTGGTGATGGTAAGGTTAGGTTGGGTTAAGTTCCGTGATGTTAGCACGTTTTGTTGAAATTTTTGCAATGTCGAATTCTTTGATTTCGGTGATGGTTAGGTTAGGTTGGGTTAGGTTTGGTGAGTTAAGCAAGTTTTGTGGATATTTTTGCATTGTCGAATTCTTTGCTTTCGGTGATAGTTAGGTTAGATTGGGTTAGGTTTGGGATAGGTTTGGTGAGGTTAGCACGTTTTGTGGATATTTTTGCATTGTCGAATTCTTTGTTTTCGGTGATAGTTAGGTTAGGTTGGGTTAAGTTTCGTGAGGTTGGAAAGTTTTGTGGATATTTTTGCATTGTCAAATTCTTTGATTTCGGTGATGATTTGGTTAGTTGGGTTAGGTTTCGTGAGGTAAGCACGTTTTGTGGATATTTTTGCAATGTCGAATTCTTTGATTTCGGTGATGGTTAGGTTAGGTTAGGTAAAGTTTCGTAAGGTAGGCACGTTTTGTGGATATTTTTGCAATGTCGAAATCTTTGATTTCGGTGATGGTAAGGTAAGATTTGGTTAAGTTTCGTGAGGTTAGCACGTTTTGTGGATATTTTTGCAATGTCGAAATCTTTGATTTCGGTGATGGTAAGGTAAGATTGGGTTAAGTTTCGTGAGGTTAGCACGTTTTGTGGATATTTTTGCATTGTCAAGTTCTTTGATTTCGGTGATGATTTGGTTAGTTTGGGTTAAGTCTCGAGAGGTAAGCACGTTTTGTGGATATTTTTGGAATGTCGAATACTTTGATTTCGGTGATGGTTAGGTAAGGTAAGGTTAAGTTTCGTGAGGTAAGCACGTTTTTGGATATTTTAACATTGGCAAATTTTTTGTGTGAGGTGATTTTTAGGTTAATTGGGTAAGGTTTGGTGAGGTAAGCACGTTTTGTTGATATTTTTGCAATGTCGAATTCTTTGATTTCGGTGATGGTTAGGTTAGGTTGGGTTAAGTTTCGTGAGGTAAGCACGTTTTTGGATATTTTTACATTGGCAATTTTTTTGTATGAGGTGATTTTTAGGTTAGTTTGGGTTAGGTTTGGTGAGGTAAGCACGTTTTGTTGATATTTTTGCAATGTAGAATTCTTTGATTTTGGTGATAGTTAGGTTAGGTTGGGTTAAGTTTCGTGAGGTTTGCACGTTTTGTGGATATTTTTGCATTGTCAAATTCTTTGATTTCGGTGATGGTTCTGTTAGTTTGGGTTAGGTTTGGTGAGGTAAGCACGTTTTTTGGATATTTTGGCAATGTCAAATTCATTGATTTCGGTGATGGTTAGGTTAGGTTGGGTTAGGTTTGGTGAGTTTAGCAAGTTTTGTGAATATTTTTGCATTGTCGAATTCTTTGCTTTCGGTGATAGTAAGGTTAGGTTGGGATAGGTTTGGGATAGGTTTGGTGAGGTAAGCACGTTTTGTGGATATTTTTGCATTGTCGAATTCTTTGATTTTGGATATAGTTAGGTTAGGTTGGGATAGGTTTGGTGAGTTTAGCAAGTTTTGTGGCTATTTTTGCATTGTCGAATTCTTTGTTTTCGGTGATAGTTAGGTTAGGTTGGGTTAAGTTTAGTGAGGTTAGCACGTTTTGTGGATATTTTTGCATTGTCGAATTTTTTGATTTTGGATAAAGTAAGGTTAGGTTGGGTAAGGTTTGGTGAGTTAAGCAAGTTTTGTGGATATTTTGTGGATTTTGGTGATGGTTAGGTTTGGTTAGGTTATGTTTCGTGAGGTAGGCATGTTTTGTGGATATTTTTGCAATGTCAAATTCTTTGATTTCGGTGATGGCAAGGTTAATTTGGGTTAGGTTTGGTGAGTAAAGCATGTTTTGTGGATATTTTTGCATTGTCGAATTCTTTGTTTTCGGTGATAGTTAGGTTAGGTTGGGTTAAGTTTCGTGATGTTAGCACGTTTTGTTGAAATTTTTGCAATGTCGAATTCTTTGATTTCGGTGATGGTTAGGTTAGGTTGGGTTAGGTTTGGTGAGTTTAGCAAGTTTTGTGGATATTTTTGCATTGTCGAATTCTTTGCTTTCGGTGATAGTTAGGTTAGGTTGGGATAGGTTTGGTGAGGTTAGCACGTTTTGTGGATATTTTTGCATTGTCGAATTCTTTGATTTTGGATAAAGTAAGGTTAGGTTGGGTTAGGTTTGGTGAGTTTAGCAAGTTTTGTGGATATTTTGTGGATTTTGGTGATGGTTAGGTTTGGTTAGGTTAAGTTTCGTGAGGTAGGCATGTTTTGTGGATATTTTTGCAATGTCAAATTCTTTGATTTCGGTGATGGCAAGGTTAATTTGGGTTAGGTTTGGTGAGTAAAGCATGTTTTGTGGATATTTTTGCATTGTCGAATTCTTTGCTTTCGGTGAAAGTTAGGTTAGATTGGGTTAGGTTTGGGATAGGTTTGGTGAGGTTAGCACGTTTTGTGGATATTTTTGCATTGTCGAATTCTTTGTTTTCGGTGATAGTTAGGTTAGGTTGGGTTAAGTTTCGTGAGGTTGGAAAGGTTTGTGGATATTTTTGCATTGTCAAATTCTTTGATTTCGGTGATGATTTGGTTAGTTGGGTTAGGTTTCGTGAGGTAAGCACGTTTTGTGGATATTTTTGCAATGTCGAATTCTTTGATTTCGGTGATGGTTAGGTTAGGTTAGGTAAAGTTTCGTAAGGTAGGCACGTTTTGTGGATATTTTTGCAATGTCGAAATCTTTGATTTCGTTGATGGTAAGGTAAGATTGGGTTAAGTTTCGTGAGGTTAGCACGTTTTGTGGATATTTTTGCATTGTCAAGTTCTTTGATTTCGGTGATGATTTGGTTAGTTTGGGTTAAGTCTCGAGAGGTAAGCACGTTTTGTGGATATTTTTGGAATGTCGAATACTTTGATTTCGGTGATGGTTAGGTTAGGTAAGGTTAAGTTTCGTGAGGTAAGCACGTTTTTGGATATTTTTACATTGGCAAATTTTTTGTGTGAGGTGATTTTTAGGTTAGTTTGGGTAAGGTTTGGTGAGGTAAGCACGTTTTGTTGATATTTTTGCAATGTCGAATTCTTTGATTTCGGTGATGGTTAGGTTAGGTTGGGTTAAGTTTCGTGAGGTAAGCACGTTTTTGGATATTTTTACATTGGCAAATTTTTTGTATGAGGTGATTTTTAGGTTAGTTTGGGTTAGGTTTGGTGAGGTAAGCACGTTTTGTTGATATTTTTGCAATGTAGAATTTTTTGATTTTGGTGATAGTTAGGTTAGGTTGGGTTAAGTTTCGTGAGGTTTGCACGTTTTGTGGATATTTTTGCATTGTCAAATTCTTTGATTTCGGTGATGGTTCTGTTAGTTTGGGTTAGGTTTGGTGAGGTAAGCACGTTTTTTGGATATTTTGGCAATGTCAAATTCATTGATTTCGGTGATGGTTACGTTAGGTTGGGTTAGGTTTGGTGAGTTTAGCAAGTTTTGTGAATATTTTTGCATTGTCGAATTCTTTGCTTTCGGTGATAGTAAGGTTAGGTTGGGATAGGTTTGGGATAGGTTTGGTGAGGTAAGCACGTTTTGTGGATATTTTTGCATTGTCAAATTCTTTGATTTTGGATATAGTTAGGTTAGGTTGGGATAGGTTTGGTGAGTTTAGCAAGTTTTGTGGCTATTTTTGCATTGTCGAATTCTTTGTTTTCGGTGAGAGTTAGGTTAGGTTGGGTTAAGTTTCGTGAGGTAAGCACGTTTTGTTGAACATTTTGCAATGTCGAATTCTTTGATTTTGGTGATGGTTAGGTTTGGTTGGGTTAAGTTTCGTGAGGTTGGCACGTTTTGTGGATATTTTTGCATTGTCAAATTCTTTGATTTCGGTGATGGTTAGGTTAGTTTGGGATAGGTTTGGTGAGGTTAGCACGTTTTGTGGATATTTTTGCATTGTCGAATTCTTTGATTTTGGATATAGTTAGGTTAGGTTGGGTTATTATTGGTGAGTTTAGCAAGTTTTGTGGATATTTTTGCATTGTCAAATTCTTTGTTTTCGGTGATAGTTAGGTTAGGTTGGGTTAAGTTTCGTGATGTTAGCACGTTTTGTTGAAGTTTTTGCAATGTCGAATTCTTTGATTTCGGTGATGGTTAGGTTAGGTTGGGTTAGGTTTGGTGAGTTTAGCAAGTTTTGTGGATATTTTTGCATTGTCGAATTCTTTGCTTTCGGTGATAGTTAGGTTAGGTTGGGATAGGTTTGGTGAGGTTAGCACGTTTTGTGGATATTTTTGCATTGTCGAATTCTTTGATTTTGGATAAAGTAAGATTAGGTTGGGTTAGGTTTGGTGAGTTTAGCAAGTTTTGTGGATATTTTGTGGATTTTGGTGATGGTTAGGTTTGGTTAGGTTAAGTTTCGTGAGGTAGGCATGTTTTGTGGATATTTTTGCAATGTCAAATTCTTTGATTTCGGTGATGGCAAGGTTAATTTGGGTTAGGTTTAGTGAGTAAAGCATGTTTTGTGGATATTTTTGCATTGTCGAATTCTTTGCTTTCGGTGATAGTTAGGTTAGATTGGGTTAGGTTTGGGATAGGTTTGGTGAGGTTAGCACGTTTTGTGGATATTTTTGCATTGTCGAATTCTTTGTTTTCGGTGATAGTTAGGTTAGGTTGGGTTAAGTTTCGTGAGGTTGGAACGTTTTGTGGATATTTTTGCATTGTCAAATTCTTTGATTTCGGTGATGATTTGGTTAGTTGGGTTAGGTTTCGTGAGGTAAGCACGTTTTGTGGATATTTTTGCAATGTCGAATTCTTTGATTTCGGTGATGGTTAGGTTAGGTTAGGTAAAGTTTCGTAAGGTAGGCACGTTTTGTGGATATTTTTGCAATGTCGAATTCTTTGATTTCGGTGATGGTAAGGTAAGATTGGGTTAAGTTTCGTGAGGTTAGCACGTTTTGTGGATATTTTTGCATTGTCAAGTTCTTTGATTTCGGTGATGATTTGGTTAGTTTGGGTCAAGTCTCGAGAGGTAAGCACGTTTTGTGGATATTTTTGGAATGTCGAATTCTTTGATTTCGGTGATGTTTAGGTTAGGTAAGGTTAAGTTTCGTGAGGTAAGCACGTTTTTGGATATTTTTACATTGGCAAATTTTTTGTATTAGGTGATTTTTAGGTTAGTTTGGGTTAGGTTTGGTGAGTTTAGCAAGTTTTGTGAATATTTTTGCATTGTCGAATTCTTTGCTTTCGGTGATAGTTAGGTTAGGTTGGGATAGGTTTAGTGAGGTTAGCACGTTTTGTGGATATTTTTGCATTGTCGAATTCTTTGATTTTGGATAAAGTAAGGTTAGGTTGGGTAAGGTTTGGTGAGTTAAGCAAGTTTTGTGGATATTTTGTGGATTTTGGTGATGGTTAGGTTAGGTTAGGTTAAGTTTCGTGAGGCAGGCATGTTTTGTGGACATTTTTGCAATGTCAAATTCTTTGATTTCGGTGATGGCAAGGTTAATTTGGGTTAGGTTTGGTGAGTTAAGCAAGTTTTGTGGATATTTTTGCATTGTCGAATTCTTTGCTTTCGGTGATAGTTAGGTTAGGTTGGGATAGGTTTGGGATAGGTTTGGTGAGGTTAGCACGTTTTGTGGATATTTTTGCATTGACGAATTCTTTGTTTTCGGTGATAGTTAGGTTAGGTTGGGTTAAGTTTCGTGAGGTAAGCACGTGTTGTTGAAATTTTTGCCATGTCGAATTCTTTGATTTCGGTTATGGTTAGGTTAGGTTGGGTTAAGTTTCGTGAGGTTGGAACGTTTTGTGGATATTTTTGCATTGTCAAATTCTTTGATTTCGGTGATGATTTGGTTAGTTGGGTTAGGTTTCGTGAGGTAAGCACGTTTTGTGGATATTTTTGCAATGTCGAATTCTTTGATTTCGGTGATGGTAAGGTAAGATTGGGTTAAGTTTCGTGAGGTTAGCACGTTTTGTGGATATTTTTGCATTGTCAAGTTCTTTGATTTCGGTGATGATTTGGTTAGTTTGGGTTAAGTCTCGTGAGGTAAGCACGTTTTGTGGATATTTTTGCAATGTCAAATTCTTTGATTTCGGTGATGGCAAGGTTAGTTTGGGTTAGGATTGGTGAGGTAAGCACGTTTTGTTGATATTTTTGCATTGTCAAATTCTTTGATTTCGGTGATGGTTAGGTTAGGTTGGGTTAAGTTTCTTGAGGTAAGCACGTTTTGTTAATATTTTTGCAATGTCGAATTCTTTGATTTAGGTGATTTATAGGGTCGTTTGGGTTAGGATTGGTGAGGGAAGCGCGTTTTGTTGATATTTTTGCAATGTCGAATTCTTTGATTTCGGTGATGGTTAGGTTTGGTTGGGTTAAGTTTCGTGAGGTTTGCACGTTTTGTGGATATTTTTGCATTGTCAAATTCTTTGATTTCGGTGATAGTTAGGTAAGGTTGGATTAGGTTTGGGATAGGTTTGGTGAGGTAAGCACGTTTTGTGGATATTTTTGCATTGTCGAATTCTTTGCTTTCGGTGATAGTTAGGTTAGGTTGGATTAGGTTTGGGATAGGTTTGGTGAGGTAAGCATGTTTTGCGGATATTTTTGCATTGTCGAATTCTTTGATTTTGGTGATAGTTAGGTTAGGTTGGGTTAGGTTTGGTCAGGTAAGCACGTTTTTTTTGGAATTTTTGCAGTGTCGAATTATTTGATTTCGGTGATAGTTAGGTTAGTTTGGGTCAGGTTTCTTGAAGTAAGCACGTTTTGTGGATATTTTTGCATTGTTGAATTCTTTGTTTTCGGCGATAGTTAGGTTAGATTGGGTTAGGTTTGGTGAGGTAAGCACGTTTTGTTGATATTTTTATAATGTCGAATTCTTTGATTTCGGTGATGGTTAGAATAGTTTGCGTTAAATTTTGTGAGCTTAGCACGTTTTGTGGATATTTTTGCATTGTCAAATTCTTTGATTTCGGTGATGTTTACGTTAGTTTAAGTTAGGTTTCCTGAGGTGAGCATGTTTTGTGGATATTTTTGCAATGTCGAATTCTTTGCTTTCGGTGATAGTTAGGTTAGGTTGGATTAGGTTTGGGATAGGTTTGGTGAGGTAAGCATGTTTTGTGGATATTTTTGCATTGTCGAATTCTTTGATTTTGGTGATAGTTAGGTTAGGTTGGGTTAGGTTTGGTCAGGTAAGCACGTTTTGTTGATATTTTTATAATGTCGAATTCTTTGATTTCGGTGATGGTTAGAATAGTTTGCGTTAAATTTTGTGAGGTTAGCACGTTTTTGGATATTTTTACATTAGCAAATTCTTTGATTTAGGTGATTTATAGGTTAGTTTGGGTTAGGATTGGTGAGGTTAGCACGTTTTGTTGATATTTTTGCAATGTCGAATTCTTTGATTTCGGTGATGGTTAGGTTAGTTTGGGTTAGGTTTGGTGAGGTAAGCACGTTTTATGGATATTTTTGCAATGTCGAATTTTTTGATTTCGGTGATGGTTAGGTTAAGTTGGGTTAAGTTTCTTGAGGTTAGCACTTTTGTGGATATTTTTGCATTGTCAAATTCTTTGATTTCGGTAATGGTTAGGTTAGTTTGGGTTAGGTTTGGTGAGGTTAGCACGTTTTGTGGATATTATTGCAATGTCGAATTCTTTGTTGTCGGTGATGGTATGGTTAGTTTGGGTTAGGTTTGGTGAGTTTAGCAAGTTTTTTAGATATTTGTGCATTGTCGAATTCTTTGATTTCGGTGATGGTAAGGTTAGGTTGGGTTAAGTTTCGTGAGGTAAGCACGTTTTGTGGATATTTTTGCATTGTCAAATCTTTGATTTCGGTGATAGTTAGGTTAGGTTGGGTTATAATTCTTGAGGTTGGCACGTTTTGTGGATATTTTTGCATTGTTAAATTCTTTGATTTCGGTGATGGTTCGGTTAGTTTGCGTAAGGTTTGGTGAGGTAAGCACGTTTTGTGGATATTTTTGCAATGTCGAGTTTTTTGATTTCGGTGATGGTTAGGTTAGGTTGGGTAAGGTTTGTAGAGGTTAGCAAGTTTTGTGGATATTTTTGCATTGTCGAATTCTTTGCTTTCGGTGATAGATAGGTTAGGTTGGATTAGGTTTGGGATAGGTTTGGTGAGGTAAGCATGTTTTGTGGATATTTTTGCATTGTCGAATTCTTTGATTTCGGTGATGGTTAGGTTAGTTTGGGTAAGGTTTGGTGAGGTAAGCACGTTTTGTGGAATTTTCTACAATGTCGAATTCTTTGATGTCGGTGATGGTATGGTTAGTTTGGGTTAGGTTTGGTGAGTTAAGCAAGTTTTTTGGATATTTTTGCATTGTCGAATTCTTTGATTTCGGTGATGGTTAGGTTAGGTTGGGTTAAGTTTCGTGAGGTTTGCACGTTTTGTGGATATTTTTGCATTGTCAAATTCTTTGATTTCGGTGATAATTAGGTTAGTTTGGGTTAGGTTTGGGATAGGTTTGGTGAGGTAAGCACGTTTTGAGGATATTTTTGCATTGTCGAATTCTTTGATTTTGGATATAGTTAGGTTAGGTTGGGTTAGGTTTGGTGAGTTTAGCACGTTTTGTTGATATTTTTGCATTGTCAAATTCTTTGATTTCGGTGATGGTTAGGTTAGGTTGGGTTAAGTTTCTTGAGGTTAGCACGTTTTGTGGATTATTTTGCATTGTCGAATTTTTTGATTTTGGATAAAGTAAGGTTAGGTTGGGTTAGGTTTGGTGAGTTTAGCAAGTTTTGTGGATATTTTGTGGATTTTGGTGATGGTTAGGTTTGGTTAGGTTAAGTTTCGTGAGGTAGGCATGTTTTGTGGATATTTTTGCAATGTCAAATTCTTTGATTTCGGTGATGGCAAGGTTAATTTGGGTTAGGTTTGGTGAGTAAAGCATGTTTTGTGGATATTTTTGCATTGTCGAATTCTTTGCTTTCGGTGATAGTTAGGTTAGATTGGGTTAGGTTTGGGATAGGTTTGGTGAGGTTAGCACGTTTTGTGGATATTTTTGCATTGTCGAATTCTTTGTTTTCGGTGATAGTAAGGTTAGGTTGGGTTAAGTTTCGTGAGGTTGGAAAGTTTTGTGGATATTTTTGCATTGACAAATTCTTTGATTTCGGTGATGATTTGGTTAGTTGGGTTAGGTTTCGTGAGGTAAGCACGTTTTGTGGATATTTTTGCAATGTCGAATTCTTTGATTTCGGTGATGGTTAGGTTAGGTTAGGTAAAGTTTCGTAAGGTAGGCACGTTTTGTGGATATTTTTGCAATGTCGAAATCTTTGATTTCGGTGATGGTAAGGTAAGATTGGGTTAAGTTTCGTGAGGTTAGCACGTTTTGTGGATATTTTTGCATTGTCAAGTTCTTTGATTTCGGTGATGATTTGGTTAGTTTGGGTTAAGTCTCGAGAGCTAAGCACGTTTTGTGGATATTTTTGGAATGTCGAATACTTTGATTTCGGTGATGGTTAGGTTAGGTAAGGTTAAGTTTCGTGAGGTAAGCACGTTTTTGGATATTTTTACATTGGCAAATTTTTTGTGTGAGGTGATTTTTAGGTTAGTTTGGGTTAGGTTTGGTGAGGTAAGCACGTTTTGTTGATATTTTTGCAATGTAGAATTCTTTGATTTTGGTGATAGTTAGGTTAGGTTGGGTTAAGTTTCGTGAGGTTTGCACGTTTTGTGGATATTTTTGCATTGTCAAATTCTTTGATTTCGGTGATGGTTCTGTTAGTTTGGGTTAGGTTTGGTGAGGTAAGCACGTTTTTTGGATATTTTGGCAATGTCAAATTCATTGATTTCGGTGATGGTTAGGTTAGGTTGGGTTAGGTTTGGTGAGTTTAGCAAGTTTTGTGAATATTTTTGCATTGTCGAATTCTTTGCTTTCGGTGATAGTAAGGTTAGGTTGGGATAGGTTTGGGATAGGTTTGGTGAGGTAAGCACGTTTTGTGGATATTTTTGCATTGTCGAATTCTTTGATTTTGGATATAGTTAGGTTAGGTTGGGATAGGTTTGGTGAGTTTAGCAAGTTTTGTGGCTATTTTTGCATTGTCGAATTCTTTGTTTTCGGTGAGAGTTAGGTTAGGTTGGGTTAAGTTTCGTGAGGTAAGCACGTTTTGTTGAACATTTTGCAATGTCGAATTCTTTGATTTTGGTGATGGTTAGGTTTGGTTGGGTTAAGTTTCGTGAGGTTGGCACGTTTTGTGGATATTTTTGCATTGTCAAATTCTTTGATTTCGGTGATGGTTAGGTTAGTTTGGGATAGGTTTGGTGAGGTTAGCACGTTTTGTGGATATTTTTGCATTGTCGAATTCTTTGATTTTGGATATAGTTAGGTTAGGTTGGGTTATTATTGGTGAGTTTAGCAAGTTTTGTGGATATTTTTGCATTGTCGAATTCTTTGTTTTCGGTGATAGTTAGGTTAGGTTGGGTTAAGTTTAGTGAGGTTAGCACGTTTTGTGGATATTTTTGCATTGTCGAATTCTTTGATTTTGGATAAAGTAAGGTTAGGTTGGGTAAGGTTTGGTGAGTTAAGCAAGTTTTGTGGATATTTTGTGGATTTTGGTGATGGTTAGGTTTGGTTAGGTTAAGTTTCGTGAGGTAGGCATGTTTTGTGGATATTTTTGCAATGTCAAATTCTTTGATTTCGGTGATGGCAAGGTTAATTTGGGTTAGGTTTGGTGAGTAAAGCATGTTTTGTGGATATTTTTGCATTGTCGAATTCTTTGTTTTCGGTGATAGTTAGGTTAGGTTGGGTTAAGTTTCGTGATGTAAGCACGTTTTGTTGAAATTTTTGCAATGTCGAATTCTTTGATTTCGGTGATGGTTAGGTTAGGTTGGGTTAGGTTTGGTGAGTTTAGCAAGTTTTGTGGATATTTTTGCATTGTCGAATTCTTTGCTTTCGGTGATAGTTAGGTTAGGTTGGGATAGGTTTGGTGAGGTTAGCACGTTTTGTGGATATTTTTGCATTGTCGAATTCTTTGATTTTGGATAAAGTAAGGTTAGGTTGGGTTAGGTTTGGTGAGTTTAGCAAGTTTTGTGGATATTTTGTGGATTTTGGTGATGGTAAGGTTAGGTTGGGTTAAGTTCCGTGATGTTAGCACGTTTTGTTGAAATTTTTGCAATGTCGAATTCTTTGATTTCGGTGATGGTTAGGTTAGGTTGGGTTAGGTTTGGTGAGTTTAGCAAGTTTTGTGGATATTTTTGCATTGTCGAATTCTTTGCTTTCGGTGATAGTTAGGTTAGATTGGGTTAGGTTTGGGATAGGTTTGGTGAGGTTAGCACGTTTTGTGGATATTTTTGCATTGTCGAATTCTTTGTTTTCGGTGATAGTTAGGTTAGGTTGGGTTAAGTTTCGTGAGGTTGGAAAGTTTTGTGGATATTTTTGCATTGTCAAATTCTTTGATTTCGGTGATGATTTGGTTAGTTGGGTTAGGTTTCGTGAGGTAAGCACGTTTTGTGGATATTTTTGCAATGTCGAATTCTTTGATTTCGGTGATGGTTAGGTTAGGTTAGGTAAAGTTTCGTAAGGTAGGCACGTTTTGTGGATATTTTTGCAATGTCGAAATCTTTGATTTCGGTGATGGTAAGGTAAGATTTGGTTAAGTTTCGTGAGGTTAGCACGTTTTGTGGATATTTTTGCAATGTCGAAATCTTTGATTTCGGTGATGGTAAGGTAAGATTGGGTTAAGTTTCGTGAGGTTAGCACGTTTTGTGGATATTTTTGCATTGTCAAGTTCTTTGATTTCGGTGATGATTTGGTTAGTTTGGGTTAAGTCTCGAGAGGTAAGCACGTTTTGTGGATATTTTTGGAATGTCGAATACTTTGATTTCGGTGATGGTTAGGTTAGGTAAGGTTAAGTTTCGTGAGGTAAGCACGTTTTTGGATATTTTTACATTGGCAAATTTTTTGTGTGAGGTGATTTTTAGGTTAGTTTGGGTAAGGTTTGGTGAGGTAAGCACGTTTTGTTGATATTTTTGCAATGTCGAATTCTTTGATTTCGGTGATGGTTAGGTTAGGTTGGGTTAAGTTTCGTGAGGTAAGCACGTTTTTGGATATTTTTACATTGGCAATTTTTTTGTATGAGGTGATTTTTAGGTTAGTTTGGGTTAGGTTTGGTGAGGTAAGCACGTTTTGTTGATATTTTTGCAATGTAGAATTCTTTGATTTTGGTGATAGTTAGGTTAGGTTGGGTTAAGTTTCGTGAGGTTTGCACGTTTTGTGGATATTTTTGCATTGTCAAATTCTTTGATTTCGGTGATGGTTCTGTTAGTTTGGGTTAGGTTTGGTGAGGTAAGCACGTTTTTTGGATATTTTGGCAATGTCAAATTCATTGATTTCGGTGATGGTTAGGTTAGGTTGGGTTAGGTTTGGTGAGTTTAGCAAGTTTTGTGAATATTTTTGCATTGTCGAATTCTTTGCTTTCGGTGATAGTAAGGTTAGGTTGGGATAGGTTTGGGATAGGTTTGGTGAGGTAAGCACGTTTTGTGGATATTTTTGCATTGTCGAATTCTTTGATTTTGGATATAGTTAGGTTAGGTTGGGATAGGTTTGGTGAGTTTAGCAAGTTTTGTGGCTATTTTTGCATTGTCGAATTCTTTGTTTTCGGTGATAGTTAGGTTAGGTTGGGTTAAGTTTAGTGAGGTTAGCACGTTTTGTGGATATTTTTGCATTGTCGAATTTTTTGATTTTGGATAAAGTAAGGTTAGGTTGGGTAAGGTTTGGTGAGTTAAGCAAGTTTTGTGGATATTTTGTGGATTTTGGTGATGGTTAGGTTTGGTTAGGTTAAGTTTCGTGAGGTAGGCATGTTTTGTGGATATTTTTGCATTGGCAATTTTTTTGTATGAGGTGATTTTTAGGTTAGTTTGGGTTAGGTTTGGTGAGGTAAGCACGTTTTGTTGATATTTTTGCAATGTAGAATTCTTTGATTTTGGTGATAGTTAGGTTAGGTTGGGTTAGGTTTCGTGATGTTAGCACGTTTTGTTGAAATTTTTGCAATGTCGAATTCTTTGATTTCGGTGATGGTTAGGTTAGGTTGGGTTAGGTTTGGTGAGTTTAGCAAGTTTTGTGGATATTTTTGCATTGTCGAATTCTTTGCTTTCGGTGATAGTTAGGTTAGGTTGGGATAGGTTTGGTGAGGTTAGCACGTTTTGTGGATATTTTTGCATTGTCGAATTCTTTGTTTTTGGATAAAGTAAGGTTAGGTTGGGTTAGGTTTGGTGAGTTTAGCAAGTTTTGTGGATATTTTGTGGATTTTGGTGATGGTTAGGTTTGGTTAGGTTAAGTTTCGTGAGGTAGGCATGTTTTGTGGATATTTTTGCAATGTCAAATTCTTTGATTTCGGTGATGGCAAGGTTAATTTGGGTTAGGTTTGGTGAGTAAAGCATGTTTTGTGGATATTTTTGCATTGTCGAATTCTTTGCTTTCGGTGATAGTTAGGTTAGATTGGGTTAGGTTTGGGATAGGTTTGGTGAGGTTAGCACGTTTTGTGGATATTTTTGCATTGTCGAATTCTTTGTTTTCGGTGATAGTAAGGTTAGGTTGGGTTAAGTTTCGTGAGGTTGGAAAGTTTTGTGGATATTTTTGCATTGACAAATTCTTTGATTTCGGTGATGATTTGGTTAGTTGGGTTAGGTTTCGTGAGGTAAGCACGTTTTGTGGATATTTTTGCAATGTCGAATTCTTTGATTTCGGTGATGGTTAGGTTAGGTTAGGTAAAGTTTCGTAAGGTAGGCACGTTTTGTGGATATTTTTGCAATGTCGAAATCTTTGATTTCGGTGATGGTAAGGTAAGATTGGGTTAAGTTTCGTGAGGTTAGCACGTTTTGTGGATATTTTTGCATTGTCAAGTTCTTTGATTTCGGTGATGATTTGGTTAGTTTGGGTTAAGTCTCGAGAGCTAAGCACGTTTTGTGGATATTTTTGGAATGTCGAATACTTTGATTTCGGTGATGGTTAGGTTAGGTAAGGTTAAGTTTCGTGAGGTAAGCACGTTTTTGGATATTTTTACATTGGCAAATTTTTTGTGTGAGGTGATTTTTAGGTTAGTTTGGGTTAGGTTTGGTGAGGTAAGCACGTTTTGTTGATATTTTTGCAATGTAGAATTCTTTGATTTTGGTGATAGTTAGGTTAGGTTGGGTTAAGTTTCGTGAGGTTTGCACGTTTTGTGGATATTTTTGCATTGTCAAATTCTTTGATTTCGGTGATGGTTCTGTTAGTTTGGGTTAGGTTTGGTGAGGTAAGCACGTTTTTTGGATATTTTGGCAATGTCAAATTCATTGATTTCGGTGATGGTTAGGTTAGGTTGGGTTAGGTTTGGTGAGTTTAGCAAGTTTTGTGAATATTTTTGCATTGTCGAATTCTTTGCTTTCGGTGATAGTAAGGTTAGGTTGGGATAGGTTTGGGATAGGTTTGGTGAGGTAAGCACGTTTTGTGGATATTTTTGCATTGTCGAATTCTTTGATTTTGGATATAGTTAGGTTAGGTTGGGATAGGTTTGGTGAGTTTAGCAAGTTTTGTGGCTATTTTTGCATTGTCGAATTCTTTGTTTTCGGTGAGAGTTAGGTTAGGTTGGGTTAAGTTTCGTGAGGTAAGCACGTTTTGTTGAACATTTTGCAATGTCGAATTCTTTGATTTTGGTGATGGTTAGGTTTGGTTGGGTTAAGTTTCGTGAGGTTGGCACGTTTTGTGGATATTTTTGCATTGTCAAATTCTTTGATTTCGGTGATGGTTAGGTTAGTTTGGGATAGGTTTGGTGAGGTTAGCACGTTTTGTGGATATTTTTGCATTGTCGAATTCTTTGATTTTGGATATAGTTAGGTTAGGTTGGGTTATTATTGGTGAGTTTAGCAAGTTTTGTGGATATTTTTGCATTGTCGAATTCTTTGTTTTCGGTGATAGTTAGGTTAGGTTGGGTTAAGTTTAGTGAGGTTAGCACGTTTTGTGGATATTTTTGCATTGTCGAATTCTTTGATTTTGGATAAAGTAAGGTTAGGTTGGGTAAGGTTTGGTGAGTTAAGCAAGTTTTGTGGATATTTTGTGGATTTTGGTGATGGTTAGGTTTGGTTAGGTTAAGTTTCGTGAGGTAGGCATGTTTTGTGGATATTTTTGCAATGTCAAATTCTTTGATTTCGGTGATGGCAAGGTTAATTTGGGTTAGGTTTGGTGAGTAAAGCATGTTTTGTGGATATTTTTGCATTGTCGAATTCTTTGTTTTCGGTGATAGTTAGGTTAGGTTGGGTTAAGTTTCGTGATGTAAGCACGTTTTGTTGAAATTTTTGCAATGTCGAATTCTTTGATTTCGGTGATGGTTAGGTTAGGTTGGGTTAGGTTTGGTGAGTTTAGCAAGTTTTGTGGATATTTTTGCATTGTCGAATTCTTTGCTTTCGGTGATAGTTAGGTTAGGTTGGGATAGGTTTGGTGAGGTTAGCACGTTTTGTGGATATTTTTGCATTGTCGAATTCTTTGATTTTGGATAAAGTAAGGTTAGGTTGGGTTAGGTTTGGTGAGTTTAGCAAGTTTTGTGGATATTTTGTGGATTTTGGTGATGGTAAGGTTAGGTTGGGTTAAGTTCCGTGATGTTAGCACGTTTTGTTGAAATTTTTGCAATGTCGAATTCTTTGATTTCGGTGATGGTTAGGTTAGGTTGGGTTAGGTTTGGTGAGTTTAGCAAGTTTTGTGGATATTTTTGCATTGTCGAATTCTTTGCTTTCGGTGATAGTTAGGTTAGATTGGGTTAGGTTTGGGATAGGTTTGGTGAGGTTAGCACGTTTTGTGGATATTTTTGCATTGTCGAATTCTTTGTTTTCGGTGATAGTTAGGTTAGGTTGGGTTAAGTTTCGTGAGGTTGGAAAGTTTTGTGGATATTTTTGCATTGTCAAATTCTTTGATTTCGGTGATGATTTGGTTAGTTGGGTTAGGTTTCGTGAGGTAAGCACGTTTTGTGGATATTTTTGCAATGTCGAATTCTTTGATTTCGGTGATGGTTAGGTTAGGTTAGGTAAAGTTTCGTAAGGTAGGCACGTTTTGTGGATATTTTTGCAATGTCGAAATCTTTGATTTCGGTGATGGTAAGGTAAGATTTGGTTAAGTTTCGTGAGGTTAGCACGTTTTGTGGATATTTTTGCAATGTCGAAATCTTTGATTTCGGTGATGGTAAGGTAAGATTGGGTTAAGTTTCGTGAGGTTAGCACGTTTTGTGGATATTTTTGCATTGTCAAGTTCTTTGATTTCGGTGATGATTTGGTTAGTTTGGGTTAAGTCTCGAGAGGTAAGCACGTTTTGTGGATATTTTTGGAATGTCGAATACTTTGATTTCGGTGATGGTTAGGTTAGGTAAGGTTAAGTTTCGTGAGGTAAGCACGTTTTTGGATATTTTTACATTGGCAAATTTTTTGTGTGAGGTGATTTTTAGGTTAGTTTGGGTAAGGTTTGGTGAGGTAAGCACGTTTTGTTGATATTTTTGCAATGTCGAATTCTTTGATTTCGGTGATGGTTAGGTTAGGTTGGGTTAAGTTTCGTGAGGTAAGCACGTTTTTGGATATTTTTACATTGGCAATTTTTTTGTATGAGGTGATTTTTAGGTTAGTTTGGGTTAGGTTTGGTGAGGTAAGCACGTTTTGTTGATATTTTTGCAATGTAGAATTCTTTGATTTTGGTGATAGTTAGGTTAGGTTGGGTTAAGTTTCGTGAGGTTTGCACGTTTTGTGGATATTTTTGCATTGTCAAATTCTTTGATTTCGGTGATGGTTCTGTTAGTTTGGGTTAGGTTTGGTGAGGTAAGCACGTTTTTTGGATATTTTGGCAATGTCAAATTCATTGATTTCGGTGATGGTTAGGTTAGGTTGGGTTAGGTTTGGTGAGTTTAGCAAGTTTTGTGAATATTTTTGCATTGTCGAATTCTTTGCTTTCGGTGATAGTAAGGTTAGGTTGGGATAGGTTTGGGATAGGTTTGGTGAGGTAAGCACGTTTTGTGGATATTTTTGCATTGTCGAATTCTTTGATTTTGGATATAGTTAGGTTAGGTTGGGATAGGTTTGGTGAGTTTAGCAAGTTTTGTGGCTATTTTTGCATTGTCGAATTCTTTGTTTTCGGTGATAGTTAGGTTAGGTTGGGTTAAGTTTAGTGAGGTTAGCACGTTTTGTGGATATTTTTGCATTGTCGAATTTTTTGATTTTGGATAAAGTAAGGTTAGGTTGGGTAAGGTTTGGTGAGTTAAGCAAGTTTTGTGGATATTTTGTGGATTTTGGTGATGGTTAGGTTTGGTTAGGTTAAGTTTCGTGAGGTAGGCATGTTTTGTGGATATTTTTGCATTGGCAATTTTTTTGTATGAGGTGATTTTTAGGTTAGTTTGGGTTAGGTTTGGTGAGGTAAGCACGTTTTGTTGATATTTTTGCAATGTAGAATTCTTTGATTTTGGTGATAGTTAGGTTAGGTTGGGTTAGGTTTCGTGATGTTAGCACGTTTTGTTGAAATTTTTGCAATGTCGAATTCTTTGATTTCGGTGATGGTTAGGTTAGGTTGGGTTAGGTTTGGTGAGTTTAGCAAGTTTTGTGGATATTTTTGCATTGTCGAATTCTTTGCTTTCGGTGATAGTTAGGTTAGGTTGGGATAGGTTTGGTGAGGTTAGCACGTTTTGTGGATATTTTTGCATTGTCGAATTCTTTGTTTTTGGATAAAGTAAGGTTAGGTTGGGTTAGGTTTGGTGAGTTTAGCAAGTTTTGTGGATATTTTGTGGATTTTGGTGATGGTTAGGTTTGGTTAGGTTAAGTTTCGTGAGGTAGGCATGTTTTGTGGATATTTTTGCAATGTCAAATTCTTTGATTTCGGTGATGGCAAGGTTAATTTGGGTTAGGTTTGGTGAGTAAAGCATGTTTTGTGGATATTTTTGCATTGTCGAATTCTTTGCTTTCGGTGAAAGTTAGGTTAGATTGGGTTAGGTTTGGGATAGGTTTGGTGAGGTTAGCACGTTTTGTGGATATTTTTGCATTGTCGAATTCTTTGTTTTCGGTGATAGTTAGGTTAGGTTGGGTTAAGTTTCGTGAGGTTGGAAAGTTTTGTGGATATTTTTGCATTGTCAAATTCTTTGATTTCGGTGATGATTTGGTTAGTTGGGTTAGGTTTCGTGAGGTAAGCACGTTTTGTGGATATTTTTGCAATGTCGAATTCTTTGATTTCGGTGATGGTTAGGTTAGGTTAGGTAAAGTTTCGTAAGGTAGGCACGTTTTGTGGATATTTTTGCAATGTCGAAATCTTTGATTTCGTTGATGGTAAGGTAAGATTGGGTTAAGTTTCGTGAGGTTAGCACGTTTTGTGGATATTTTTGCATTGTCAAGTTCTTTGATTTCGGTGATGATTTGGTTAGTTTGGGTTAAGTCTCGAGAGGTAAGCACGTTTTGTGGATATTTTTGGAATGTCGAATACTTTGATTTCGGTGATGGTTAGGTTAGGTAAGGTTAAGTTTCGTGAGGTAAGCACGTTTTTGGATATTTTTACATTGGCAAATTTTTTGTGTGAGGTGATTTTTAGGTTAGTTTGGGTAAGGTTTGGTGAGGTAAGCACGTTTTGTTGATATTTTTGCAATGTCGAATTCTTTGATTTCGGTGATGGTTAGGTTAGGTTGGGTTAAGTTTCGTGAGGTAAGCACGTTTTTGGATATTTTTACATTGGCAAATTTTTTGTATGAGGTGATTTTTAGGTTAGTTTGGGTTAGGTTTGGTGAGGTAAGCACGTTTTGTTGATATTTTTGCAATGTAGAATTTTTTGATTTTGGTGATAGTTAGGTTAGGTTGGGTTAAGTTTCGTGAGGTTTGCACGTTTTGTGGATATTTTTGCATTGTCAAATTCTTTGATTTCGGTGATGGTTCTGTTAGTTTGGGTTAGGTTTGGTGAGGTAAGCACGTTTTTTGGATATTTTGGCAATGTCAAATTCATTGATTTCGGTGATGGTTACGTTAGGTTGGGTTAGGTTTGGTGAGTTTAGCAAGTTTTGTGAATATTTTTGCATTGTCGAATTCTTTGCTTTCGGTGATAGTAAGGTTAGGTTGGGATAGGTTTGGGATAGGTTTGGTGAGGTAAGCACGTTTTGTGGATATTTTTGCATTGTCAAATTCTTTGATTTTGGATATAGTTAGGTTAGGTTGGGATAGGTTTGGTGAGTTTAGCAAGTTTTGTGGCTATTTTTGCATTGTCGAATTCTTTGTTTTCGGTGAGAGTTAGGTTAGGTTGGGTTAAGTTTCGTGAGGTAAGCACGTTTTGTTGAACATTTTGCAATGTCGAATTCTTTGATTTTGGTGATGGTTAGGTTTGGTTGGGTTAAGTTTCGTGAGGTTGGCACGTTTTGTGGATATTTTTGCATTGTCAAATTCTTTGATTTCGGTGATGGTTAGGTTAGTTTGGGATAGGTTTGGTGAGGTTAGCACGTTTTGTGGATATTTTTGCATTGTCGAATTCTTTGATTTTGGATATAGTTAGGTTAGGTTGGGTTATTATTGGTGAGTTTAGCAAGTTTTGTGGATATTTTTGCATTGTCAAATTCTTTGTTTTCGGTGATAGTTAGGTTAGGTTGGGTTAAGTTTCGTGATGTTAGCACGTTTTGTTGAAATTTTTGCAATGTCGAATTCTTTGATTTCGGTGATGGTTAGGTTAGGTTGGGTTAGGTTTGGTGAGTTTAGCAAGTTTTGTGGATATTTTTGCATTGTCGAATTCTTTGCTTTCGGTGATAGTTAGGTTAGGTTGGGATAGGTTTGGTGAGGTTAGCACGTTTTGTGGATATTTTTGCATTGTCGAATTCTTTGATTTTGGATAAAGTAAGATTAGGTTGGGTTAGGTTTGGTGAGTTTAGCAAGTTTTGTGGATATTTTGTGGATTTTGGTGATGGTTAGGTTTGGTTAGGTTAAGTTTCGTGAGGTAGGCATGTTTTGTGGATATTTTTGCAATGTCAAATTCTTTGATTTCGGTGATGGCAAGGTTAATTTGGGTTAGGTTTGGTGAGTAAAGCATGTTTTGTGGATATTTTTGCATTGTCGAATTCTTTGCTTTCGGTGATAGTTAGGTTAGATTGGGTTAGGTTTGGGATAGGTTTGGTGAGGTTAGCACGTTTTGTGGATATTTTTGCATTGTCGAATTCTTTGTTTTCGGTGATAGTTAGGTTAGGTTGGGTTAAGTTTCGTGAGGTTGGAACGTTTTGTGGATATTTTTGCATTGTCAAATTCTTTGATTTCGGTGATGATTTGGTTAGTTGGGTTAGGTTTCGTGAGGTAAGCACGTTTTGTGGATATTTTTGCAATGTCGAATTCTTTGATTTCGGTGATGGTTAGGTTAGGTTAGGTAAAGTTTCGTAAGGTAGGCACGTTTTGTGGATATTTTTGCATTGTCAAGTTCTTTGATTTCGGTGATGATTTGGTTAGTTTGGGTCAAGTCTCGAGAGGTAAGCACGTTTTGTGGATATTTTTGGAATGTCGAATTCTTTGATTTCGGTGATGTTTAGGTTAGGTAAGGTTAAGTTTCGTGAGGTAAGCACGTTTTTGGATATTTTTACATTGGCAAATTTTTTGTATTAGGTGATTTTTAGGTTAGTTTGGGTTAGGTTTGGTGAGTTTAGCAAGTTTTGTGAATATTTTTGCATTGTCGAATTCTTTGCTTTCGGTGATAGTTAGGTTAGGTTGGGATAGGTTTAGTGAGGTTAGCACGTTTTGTGGATATTTTTGCATTGTCGAATTCTTTGATTTTGGATAAAGTAAGGTTAGGTTGGGTAAGGTTTGGTGAGTTAAGCAAGTTTTGTGGATATTTTGTGGATTTTGGTGATGGTTAGGTTAGGTTAGGTTAAGTTTCGTGAGGCAGGCATGTTTTGTGGACATTTTTGCAATGTCAAATTCTTTGATTTCGGTGATGGCAAGGTTAATTTGGGTTAGGTTTGGTGAGTTAAGCAAGTTTTGTGGATATTTTTGCATTGTCGAATTCTTTGCTTTCGGTGATAGTTAGGTTAGGTTGGGATAGGTTTGGGATAGGTTTGGTGAGGTTAGCACGTTTTGTGGATATTTTTGCATTGACGAATTCTTTGTTTTCGGTGATAGTTAGGTTAGGTTGGGTTAAGTTTCGTGAGGTAAGCACGTGTTGTTGAAATTTTTGCCATGTCGAATTCTTTGATTTCGGTTATGGTTAGGTTAGGTTGGGTTAAGTTTCGTGAGGTTGGAACGTTTTGTGGATATTTTTGCATTGTCAAATTCTTTGATTTCGGTGATGATTTGGTTAGTTGGGTTAGGTTTCGTGAGGTAAGCACGTTTTGTGGATATTTTTGCAATGTCGAATTCTTTGATTTCGGTGATGGTAAGGTAAGATTGGGTTAAGTTTCGTGAGGTTAGCACGTTTTGTGGATATTTTTGCATTGTCAAGTTCTTTGATTTCGGTGATGATTTGGTTAGTTTGGGTTAAGTCTCGTGAGGTAAGCACGTTTTGTGGATATTTTTGCAATGTCAAATTCTTTGATTTCGGTGATGGCAAGGTTAGTTTGGGTTAGGATTGGTGAGGTAAGCACGTTTTGTTGATATTTTTGCATTGTCAAATTCTTTGATTTCGGTGATGGTTAGGTTAGGTTGGGTTAAGTTTCTTGAGGTAAGCACGTTTTGTTAATATTTTTGCAATGTCGAATTCTTTGATTTAGGTGATTTATAGGGTCGTTTGGGTTAGGATTGGTGAGGGAAGCGCGTTTTGTTGATATTTTTGCAATGTCGAATTCTTTGATTTCGGTGATGGTTAGGTTTGGTTGGGTTAAGTTTCGTGAGGTTTGCACGTTTTGTGGATATTTTTGCATTGTCAAATTCTTTGATTTCGGTGATAGTTAGGTAAGGTTGGATTAGGTTTGGGATAGGTTTGGTGAGGTAAGCACGTTTTGTGGATATTTTTGCATTGTCGAATTCTTTGCTTTCGGTGATAGTTAGGTTAGGTTGGATTAGGTTTGGGATAGGTTTGGTGAGGTAAGCATGTTTTGCGGATATTTTTGCATTGTCGAATTCTTTGATTTTGGTGATAGTTAGGTTAGGTTGGGTTAGGTTTGGTCAGGTAAGCACGTTTTTTTTGGAATTTTTGCAGTGTCGAATTATTTGATTTCGGTGATAGTTAGGTTAGTTTGGGTCAGGTTTCTTGAAGTAAGCACGTTTTGTGGATATTTTTGCATTGTTGAATTCTTTGTTTTCGGCGATAGTTAGGTTAGATTGGGTTAGGTTTGGTGAGGTAAGCACGTTTTGTTGATATTTTTATAATGTCGAATTCTTTGATTTCGGTGATGGTTAGAATAGTTTGCGTTAAATTTTGTGAGCTTAGCACGTTTTGTGGATATTTTTGCATTGTCAAATTCTTTGATTTCGGTGATGTTTACGTTAGTTTAAGTTAGGTTTCCTGAGGTGAGCATGTTTTGTGGATATTTTTGCAATGTCGAATTCTTTGCTTTCGGTGATAGTTAGGTTAGGTTGGATTAGGTTTGGGATAGGTTTGGTGAGGTAAGCATGTTTTGTGGATATTTTTGCATTGTCGAATTCTTTGATTTTGGTGATAGTTAGGTTAGGTTGGGTTAGGTTTGGTCAGGTAAGCACGTTTTGTTGATATTTTTATAATGTCGAATTCTTTGATTTCGGTGATGGTTAGAATAGTTTGCGTTAAATTTTGTGAGGTTAGCACGTTTTTGGATATTTTTACATTAGCAAATTCTTTGATTTAGGTGATTTATAGGTTAGTTTGGGTTAGGATTGGTGAGGTTAGCACGTTTTGTTGATATTTTTGCAATGTCGAATTCTTTGATTTCGGTGATGGTTAGGTTAGTTTGGGTTAGGTTTGGTGAGGTAAGCACGTTTTATGGATATTTTTGCAATGTCGAATTTTTTGATTTCGGTGATGGTTAGGTTAAGTTGGGTTAAGTTTCTTGAGGTTAGCACTTTTGTGGATATTTTTGCATTGTCAAATTCTTTGATTTCGGTAATGGTTAGGTTAGTTTGGGTTAGGTTTGGTGAGGTTAGCACGTTTTGTGGATATTATTGCAATGTCGAATTCTTTGTTGTCGGTGATGGTATGGTTAGTTTGGGTTAGGTTTGGTGAGTTAAGCAAGTTTTTTAGATATTTGTGCATTGTCGAATTCTTTGATTTCGGTGATGGTAAGGTTAGGTTGGGTTAAGTTTCGTGAGGTAAGCACGTTTTGTGGATATTTTTGCATTGTCAAATCTTTGATTTCGGTGATAGTTAGGTTAGGTTGGGTTATAATTCTTGAGGTTGGCACGTTTTGTGGATATTTTTGCATTGTTAAATTCTTTGATTTCGGTGATGGTTCGGTTAGTTTGCGTAAGGTTTGGTGAGGTAAGCACGTTTTGTGGATATTTTTGCAATGTCGAGTTTTTTGATTTCGGTGATGGTTAGGTTAGGTTGGGTAAGGTTTGTAGAGGTTAGCAAGTTTTGTGGATATTTTTGCATTGTCGAATTCTTTGCTTTCGGTGATAGATAGGTTAGGTTGGATTAGATTTGGGATAGGTTTGGTGAGGTAAGCATGTTTTGTGGATATTTTTGCATTGTCGAATTCTTTGATTTCGGTGATGGTTAGGTTAGTTTGGGTAAGGTTTGGTGAGGTAAGCACGTTTTGTGGAATTTTCTACAATGTCGAATTCTTTGATGTCGGTGATGGTATGGTTAGTTTGGGTTAGGTTTGGTGAGTTAAGCAAGTTTTTTGGATATTTTTGCATTGTCGAATTCTTTGATTTCGGTGATGGTTAGGTTAGGTTGGGTTAAGTTTCATGAGGTTTGCACGTTTTGTGGATATTTTTGCATTGTCAAATTCTTTGATTTCGGTGATAATTAGGTTAGTTTGGGTTAGGTTTGGGATAGGTTTGGTGAGGTAAGCACGTTTTGTGGATATTTTTGCATTGTCGAATTCTTTGATTTTGGATATAGTTAGGTTAGGTTGGGTTAGGTTTGGTGAGTTTAGCACGTTTTGTTGATATTTTTGCATTGTCAAATTCTATGATTTCGGTGATGGTTAGGTTAGGTTGGGTTAAGTTTCTTGAGGTTAGCACGTTTTGTGGATATTTTTGCATTGTCGAATTCTTTGATTTAGGTGATTTATATGTTAGTTTGGGTTAGGATTGGTGAGGTAAGCACGTTTTGATGATATTTTTGCAATGTCGAATTCTTTGATTTCGGTGATGGTTAGGTTAGGTTGGGTTAAGTTTCGTGAGGTTTGCACGTTTTGTGGATATTTTTGCATTGTCAAATCCTTTGATTTCGGTGATGGTTAGGTTAGGTTGGGTTAGGTTTGGTGAGTTTAGCAAGTTTTGTGGATATTTTTGCAATGTCGAATTCTTTGTTTTCGGTGATAGTTAGGTTAGGTTGGGTTAAGTTTCGTGAGGTAAGCACGTGTTGTGGAATTTTTTGCAATGCCGAATTCTTTGATGTCGTTGATGGTATGGTTAGTTTGGGTTAGGTTTGGTGAGGTAAGCACGTTTTGTGGATATTTTGGCAATGTCAAATTCTTTGATTTCGGTGATGGTTAGGTTAGGTTGGGTTAGGTTTGGTGAGTTTAGCAAGTTTTGTGGATATTTTTGCATTGTCGAATTCTTTGCTTTCGGTAATAGTTAGGTTAGGTTGGATTAGGTTTCGGATAGGTTTGGTGAGGTAAGCACGTTTTGTGGATATTTTTGCATTGTCGAATTCTTTGATTTTGGATATAGTTAGGTTAGGTTGGGTTAGGTTTGGTGAGTTTAGCACGTTTTGTTGATATTTTTGCATTGTCAAATTCTTTGATTTCGGTGATGGTTAGGTTAGGTTGGGTTAAGTTTCTTGAGGTTAGCACGTTTTGTGGATATTTTTGCATTGTCGAATTTTTTGATTTTGGATAAAGTAAGGTTAGGTTGGGTTAGGTTTGGTGAGTTTAGCAAGTTTTGTGGATATTTTGTGGATTTTGGTGATGGTTAGGTTTGGTTAGGTTAAGTTTCGTGAGGTAGGCATGTTTTGTGGATATTTTTGCAATGTCAAATTCTTTGATTTCGGTGATGGCAAGGTTAATTTGGGTTAGGTTTGGTGAGTAAAGCATGTTTTGTGGATATTTTTGCATTGTCGAATTCTTTGCTTTCGGTGATAGTTAGGTTAGATTGGGTTAGGTTTGGGATAGGTTTGGTGAGGTTAGCACGTTTTGTGGATATTTTTGCATTGTCGAATTCTTTGTTTTCGGTGATAGTTAGGTTAGGTTGGGTTAAGTTTCGTGAGGTTGGAAAGTTTTGTGGATATTTTTGCATTGTCAAATTCTTTGATTTCGGTGATGATTTGGTTAGTTGGGTTAGGTTTCGTGAGGTAAGCACGTTTTGTGGATATTTTTGCAATGTCGAATTCTTTGATTTCGGTGATGGTTAGGTTAGGTTAGGTAAAGTTTCGTAAGGTAGGCACGTTTTGTGGATATTTTTGCAATGTCGAAATCTTTGATTTCGGTGATGGTAAGGTAAGATTGGGTTAAGTTTCGTGAGGATAGCACGTTTTGTGGATATTTTTGCATTGTCAAGTTCTTTGATTTCGGTGATGATTTGGTTAGTTTGGGTTAAGTCTCAAGAGGTAAGCACGTTTTGTGGATATTTTTGGAATGTCGAATACTTTGATTTCGGTGATGGTTAGGTTAGGTAAGGTTAAGTTTCGTGAGGTAAGCACGTTTTTGGATATTTTTACATTGGCAAATTTTTTGTGTGAGGTGATTTTTAGGTTAGTTTGGGTTAGGTTTGGTGAGGTAAGCACGTTTTGTTGATATTTTGTGGATTTTGGTGATGGTTAGGTTTGGTTAGGTTAAGTTTCGTGAGGTAGGCATGTTTTGTGGATATTTTTGCAATGTCAACTTCTTTGATTTCGGTGATGGCAAGGTTAATTTGGGTTAGGTTTGGTGAGTAAAGCATGTTTTGTGGATATTTTTGCATTGTCGAATTCTTTGTTTTCGGTGATAGTTAGGTTAGGTTGGGTTAAGTTTCGTGATGTTAGCACGTTTTGTTGAAATTTTTGCAATGTCGAATTCTTTGATTTCGGTGATGGTTAGGTTAGGTTGGGTTAGGTTTGGTGAGTTTAGCAAGTTTTGTGGATATTTTTGCATTGTCGAATTCTTTGCTTTCGGTGATAGTTAGGTTAGGTTGGGATAGGTTTGGTGAGGTTAGCACGTTTTGTGGATATTTTTGCATTGTCGAATTCTTTGATTTTGGATAAAGTAAGGTTAGGTTGGGTTAGGTTTGGTGAGTTTAGCAAGTTTTGTGGATATTTTGTGGATTTTGGTGATGGTAAGGTTTGGTTAGGTTAAGTTTCGTGAGGTAGGCATGTTTTGTGGATATTTTTGCAATGTCAAATTCTTTGATTTCGGTGATGGCAAGGTTAATTTGGGTTAGGTTTGGTGAGAAAAGCATGTTTTGTGGATATTTTTGCATTGTCGAATTCTTTGCTTTCGGTGATAGTTAGGTTAGATTGGGTTAGGTTTGGGATAGGTTTGGTGAGGTTAGCACGTTTTGTGGATATTTTTGCATTGTCGAATTCTTTGTTTTCGGTGATAGTTAGGTTAGGTTGGGTTAAGTTTCGTGAGGTTGGAAAGTTTTGTGGATATTTTTGCATTGTCAAATTCTTTGATTTCGGTGATGATTTGGTTAGTTGGGTTAGGTTTCGTGAGGTAAGCACGTTTTGTGGATATTTTTGCAATGTCGAATTCTTTGATTTCGGTGATGGTTAGGTTAGGTTAGGTAAAGTTTCGTAAGGTAGGCACGTTTTGTGGATATTTTTGCAATGTCGAAATCTTTGATTTCGGTGATGGTAAGGTAAGATTTGGTTAAGTTTCGTGAGGTTAGCACGTTTTGTGGATATTTTTGCAATGTCGAATTCTTTGTTGTCGGTGATGGTATGGTTAGTTTGGGTTAGGTTTGGTGAGTTTAGCAAGTTTTTTAGATATTTGTGCATTGTCGAATTCTTTGATTTCGGTGATGGTAAGGTTAGGTTGGGTTAAGTTTCGTGAGGTAAGCACGTTTTGTGGATATTTTTGCATTGTCAAATCTTTGATTTCGGTGATAGTTAGGTTAGGTTGGGTTATAATTCTTGAGGTTGGCACGTTTTGTGGATATTTTTGCATTGTTAAATTCTTTGATTTCGGTGATGGTTCGGTTAGTTTGCGTAAGGTTTGGTGAGGTAAGCACGTTTTGTGGATATTTTTGCAATGTCGAGTTTTTTGATTTCGGTGATGGTTAGGTTAGGTTGGGTAAGGTTTGTAGAGGTTAGCAAGTTTTGTGGATATTTTTGCATTGTCGAATTCTTTGCTTTCGGTGATAGATAGGTTAGGTTGGATTAGGTTTGGGATAGGTTTGGTGAGGTAAGCATGTTTTGTGGATATTTTTGCATTGTCGAATTCTTTGATTTCGGTGATGGTTAGGTTAGTTTGGGTAAGGTTTGGTGAGGTAAGCACGTTTTGTGGAATTTTCTACAATGTCGAATTCTTTGATGTCGGTGATGGTATGGTTAGTTTGGGTTAGGTTTGGTGAGTTAAGCAAGTTTTTTGGATATTTTTGCATTGTCGAATTCTTTGATTTCGGTGATGGTTAGGTTAGGTTGGGTTAAGTTTCGTGAGGTTTGCACGTTTTGTGGATATTTTTGCATTGTCAAGTTCTTTGATTTCGGTGATGATTTGGTTAGTTTGGGTTAAGTCTCGAGAGGTAAGCACGTTTTGTGGATATTTTTGGAATGTCGAATACTTTGATTTCGGTGATGGTTAGGTTAGGTAAGGTTAAGTTTCGTGAGGTAAGCACGTTTTTGGATATTTTTACATTGGCAAATTTTTTGTGTGAGGTGATTTTTAGGTTAGTTTGGGTAAGGTTTGGTGAGGTAAGCACGTTTTGTTGATATTTTTGCAATGTCGAATTCTTTGATTTCGGTGATGGTTAGGTTAGGTTGGGTTAAGTTTCGTGAGGTAAGCACGTTTTTGGATATTTTTACATTTGCAAATTTTGTGTATGAGGTGATTTTTAGGTTAGTTTGGGTTAGGTTTGGTGAGGTAAGCACGTTTTGTTGATATTTTTGCAATGTAGAATTTTTTGATTTTGGTGATAGTTAGGTTAGGTTGGGTTAAGTTTCGTGAGGTTTGCACGTTTTGTGGATATTTTTGCATTGTCAAATTCTTTGATTTCGGTGATGGTTCTGTTAGTTTGGGTTAGGTTTGGTGAGGTAAGCACGTTTTTTGGATATTTTGGCAATGTCAAATTCATTGATTTCGGTGATGGTTAGGTTAGGTTGGGTTAGGTTTGGTGAGTTTAGCAAGTTTTGTGAATATTTTTGCATTGTCGAATTCTTTGCTTTCGGTGATAGTAAGGTTAGGTTGGGATAGGTTTGGGATAGGTTTGGTGAGGTAAGCACGTTTTGTGGATATTTTTGCATTGTCAAATTCTTTGATTTTGGATATAGTTAGGTTAGGTTGGGATAGGTTTGGTGAGTTTAGCAAGTTTTGTGGCTATTTTTGCATTGTCGAATTCTTTGTTTTCGGTGAGAGTTAGGTTAGGTTGGGTTAAGTTTCGTGAGGTAAGCACGTTTTGTTGAACATTTTGCAATGTCGAATTCTTTGATTTTGGTGATGGTTAGGTTTGGTTGGGTTAAGTTTCGTGAGGTTGGCACGTTTTGTGGATATTTTTGCATTGTCAAATTCTTTGATTTCGGTGATGGTTAGGTTAGTTTGGGATAGGTTTGGTGAGGTTAGCACGTTTTGTAAATATTTTTGCCCTGTCGAATTCTTTGATTTTGGATATAGTTAGGTTAGGTTGGGTTATTATTGGTGAGTTTAGCAAGTTTTGTGGATATTTTTGCATTGTCAAATTCTTTGTTTTCGGTGATAGTTAGGTTAGGTTGGGTTAAGTTTCGTGATGTTAGCACGTTTTGTTGAAATTTTTGCAATGTCGAATTCTTTGATTTCGGTGATGGTTAGGTTAGGTTGGGTTAGGTTTGGTGAGTTTAGCAAGTTTTGTGGATATTTTTGCATTGTCGAATTCTTTGCTTTCGGTGATAGTTAGGTTAGGTTGGGATAGGTTTGGTGAGGTTAGCACGTTTTGTGGATATTTTTGCATTGTCGAATTCTTTGCTTTCGGTGATAGTTAGGTTAGATTGGGTTAGGTTTGGGATAGGTTTGGTGAGGTTAGCACGTTTTGTGGATATTTTTGCATTGTCGAATTCTTTGTTTTCGGTGATAGTTAGGTTAGGTTGGGTTAAGTTTCGTGAGGTTGGAACGTTTTGTGGATATTTTTGCATTGTCAAATTCTTTGATTTCGGTGATGATTTGGTTAGTTGGGTTAGGTTTCGTGAGGTAAGCACGTTTTGTGGATATTTTTGCAATGTCGAATTCTTTGATTTCGGTGATGGTTAGGTTAGGTTAGGTAAAGTTTCGTAAGGTAGGCACGTTTTGTGGATATTTTTGCAATGTCGAATTCTTTGATTTCGGTGATGGTAAGGTAAGATTGGGTTAAGTTTCGTGAGGTTAGCACGTTTTGTGGATATTTTTGCATTGTCAAGTTCTTTGATTTCGGTGATGATTTGGTTAGTTTGGGTCAAGGCTCGAGAGGTAAGCACGTTTTGTGGATATTTTTGGAATGTCGAATTCTTTGATTTCGGTGATGTTTAGGTTAGGAAAGGTTAAGTTTCGTGAGGTAAGCACGTTTTTGGATATTTTTACATTGGCAAATTTTTTGTATTAGGTAATTTTTAGGTTAGTTTGGGTTAGGTTTGATGAGGTAAGCACGTTTTGTTGATATTTTTGCAATGTCAAAAATCTTTGATTTCGGTGATGGTTAGGTTAGGTTGGGTTAAGTTTCGTGAGGTAAGCACGTTTTTGGATATTTTTACATTGTCAAATTTTTTGTATTAGGTGATTTTTAGGTTAGTTTGGGTTAGGTTTGGTGAGTTTAGCAAGTTTTGTGAATATTTTTGCATTGTCGAATTCTTTGCTTTCGGTGATAGTTAGGTTAGGTTGGGATAGGTTTAGTGAGGTTAGCACGTTTTGTGGATATTTTTGCATTGTCGAATTCTTTGATTTTGGATAAAGTAAGGTTAGGTTGGGTAAGGTTTGGTGAGTTAAGCAAGTTTTGTGGATATTTTGTGGATTTTGGTGATGGTTAGGTTAGGTTAGGTTAAGTTTCGTGAGGCAGGCATGTTTTGTGGACATTTTTGCAATGTCAAATTCTTTGATTTCGGTGATGGCAAGGTTAATTTGGGTTAGGTTTGGTGAGTTAAGCAAGTTTTGTGGATATTTTTGCATTGTCGAATTCTTTGCTTTCGGTGATAGTTAGGTTAGGTTGGGATAGGTTTGGGATAGGTTTGGTGAGGTTAGCACGTTTTGTGGATATTTTTGCATTGACGAATTCTTTGTTTTCGGTGATAGTTAGGTTAGGTTGGGTTAAGTTTCGTGAGGTTGGAAAGTTTTGTGGATATTTTTGCATTGTCAAATTCTCTGATTTCGGTGATGATTTGGTTAGTTGGGTTAGGTTTCGTGAGGTAAGCACGTTTTGTGGATATTTTTGCAATGTCGAATTCTTTGATTTCGGTGATGGTTAGGTTAGGTTAGGTAAAGTTTCGTAAGGTAGGCACGTTTTGTGGATATTTTTGCAATGTCGAAATCTTTGATTTCGGTGATGGTAAGGTAAGATTGGGTTAAGTTTCGTGAGGTTAGCACGTTTTGTGGAAATTTTTGCATTGTCAAGTTCTTTGATTTCGGTGATGATTTGGTTAGTTTGGGTTAAGTCTCGAGAGGTAAGCACGTTTTGTGGATATTTTTGGAATGTCGAATACTTTGATTTCGGTGATGGTTAGGTTAGGTAAGGTTAAGTTTCGTGAGGTAAGCACGTTTTTGGATATTTTTACATTGGCAAATTTTTTGTGTGAGGTGATTTTTAGGTTAGTTTGGGTAAGGTTTGGTGAGGTAAGCACGTTTTGTTGATATTTTTGCAATGTCGAATTCTTTGATTTCGGTGATGGTTAGGTTAGGTTGGGTTAAGTTTCGTGAGGTAAGCACGTTTTTGGATATTTTTACATTTGCAAATTTTGTGTATGAGGTGATTTTTAGGTTAGTTTGGGTTAGGTTTGGTGAGGTAAGCACGTTTTGTTGATATTTTTGCAATGTAGAATTTTTTGATTTTGGTGATAGTTAGGTTAGGTTGGGTTAAGTTTCGTGAGGTTTGCACGTTTTGTGGATATTTTTGCATTGTCAAATTCTTTGATTTCGGTGATGGTTCTGTTAGTTTGGGTTAGGTTTGGTGAGGTAAGCACGTTTTTTGGATATTTTGGCAATGTCAAATTCATTGATTTCGGTGATGGTTAGGTTAGGTTGGGTTAGGTTT
Source organism: Arctopsyche grandis (assembly GCF_051622035.1). Lineage (NCBI taxonomy): Eukaryota > Metazoa > Arthropoda > Insecta > Trichoptera > Hydropsychidae > Arctopsyche > Arctopsyche grandis. The sequence goes on from NC_135357.1 coordinate 31,010,680, forward strand.
GGTGAGTTTAGCAAGTTTTGTGAATATTTTTGCATTGTCGAATTCTTTGCTTTCGGTGATAGTAAGGTTAGGTTGGGATAGGTTTGGGATAGGTTTGGTGAGGTAAGCACGTTTTGTGGATATTTTTGCATTGTCAAATTCTTTGATTTTGGATATAGTTAGGTTAGGTTGGGATAGGTTTGGTGAGTTTAGCAAGTTTTGTGGCTATTTTTGCATTGTCGAATTCTTTGATTTTGGATATAGTTAGGTTAGGTTGGGTTATTATTGGTGAGTTTAGCAAGTTTTGTGGATATTTTTGCATTGTCAAATTCTTTGTTTTCGGTGAGAGTTAGGTTAGGTTGGGTTAAGTTTCGTGAGGTAAGCACGTTTTGTTGAACATTTTGCAATGTCGAATTCTTTGATTTTGGTGATGGTTAGGTTTGGTTGGGTTAAGTTTCGTGAGGTTGGCACGTTTTGTGGATATTTTTGCATTGTCAAATTCTTTGATTTCGGTGATGGTTAGGTTAGTTTGGGATAGGTTTGGTAAGGTTAGCACGTTTTGTGGATATTTTTGCATTGTCGAATTCTTTGATTTTGGATATAGTTAGGTTAGGTTGGGTTATTATTGGTGAGTTTAGCAAGTTTTGTGGATATTTTTGCATTGTCAAATTCTTTGTTTTCGGTGATAGTTAGGTTAGGTTGGGTTAAGTTTCGTGATGTTAGCACGTTTTGTTGAAATTTTTGCAATGTCGAATTCTTTGATTTCGGTGATGGTTAGGTTAGGTTGGGTTAGGTTTGGTGAGTTTAGCAAGTTTTGTGGATATTTTTGCATTGTCGAATTCTTTGCTTTCGGTGATAGTTAGGTTAGGTTGGGATAGGTTTGGTGAGGTTAGCACGTTTTGTGGATATTTTTGCATTGTCGAATTCTTTGATTTTGGATAAAGTAAGGTTAGGTTGGGTTAGGTTTGGTGAGTTTAGCAAGTTTTGTGGATATTTTGTGGATTTTGGTGATGGTTAGGTTTGGTTAGGTTAAGTTTCGTGAGGTAGGCATGTTTTGTGAATATTTTTGCAATGTCAAATTCTTTGATTTCGGTGATGGCAAGGTTAATTTGGGTTAGGTTTGGTGAGTAAAGCATGTTTTGTGGATATTTTTGCATTGTCGAATTCTTTGCTTTCGGTGATAGTTAGGTTAGATTGGGTTAGGTTTGGGATAGGTTTGGTGAGGTTAGCACGTTTTGTGGATATTTTTGCATTGTCGAATTCTTTGTTTTCGGTGATAGTTAGGTTAGGTTGGGTTAAGTTTCGTGAGGTTGGAACGTTTTGTGGATATTTTTGCATTGTCAAATTCTTTGATTTCGGTGATGATTTGGTTAGTTGGGTTAGGTTTCGTGAGGTAAGCACGTTTTGTGGATATTTTTGCAATGTCGAATTCTTTGATTTCGGTGATGGTTAGGTTAGGTTAGGTAAAGTTTCGTAAGGTAGGCACGTTTTGTGGATATTTTTGCAATGTCGAATTCTTTGATTTCGGTGATGGTAAGGTAAGATTGGGTTAAGTTTCGTGAGGTTAGCACGTTTTGTGGATATTTTTGCATTGTCAAGTTCTTTGATTTCGGTGATGATTTGGTTAGTTTGGGTCAAGGCTCGAGAGGTAAGCACGTTTTGTGGATATTTTTGGAATGTCGAATTCTTTGATTTCGGTGATGTTTAGGTTAGGTAAGGTTAAGTTTCGTGAGGTAAGCACGTTTTTGGATATTTTTACATTGGCAAATTTTTTGTATTAGGTGATTTTTAGGTTAGTTTGGGTTAGGTTTGATGAGGTAAGCACGTTTTGTTGATATTTTTGCAATGTCGAATACTTTGATTTCGGTGATGGTTAGGTTAGGTTGGGTTAAGTTTCGTGAGGTAAGCACGTTTTTGGATATTTTTACATTGTCAAATTTTTTGTATTAGGTGATTTTTAGGTTAGTTTGGGTTAGGTTTGGTGAGTTTAGCAAGTTTTGTGAATATTTTTGCATTGTCGAATTCTTTGCTTTCGGTGATAGTTAGGTTAGGTTGGGATAGGTTTAGTGAGGTTAGCACGTTTTGTGGATATTTTTGCATTGTCGAATTCTTTGATTTTGGATAAAGTAAGGTTAGGTTGGGTAAGGTTTGGTGAGTTAAGCAAGTTTTGTGGATATTTTGTGGATTTTGGTGATGGTTAGGTTAGGTTAGGTTAAGTTTCGTGAGGCAGGCATGTTTTGTGGACATTTTTGCAATGTCAAATTCTTTGATTTCGGTGATGGCAAGGTTAATTTGGGTTAGGTTTGGTGAGTTAAGCAAGTTTTGTGGATATTTTTGCATTGTCGAATTCTTTGCTTTCGGTGATAGTTAGGTTAGGTTGGGATAGGTTTGGGATAGGTTTGGTGAGGTTAGCACGTTTTGTGGATATTTTTGCATTGACGAATTCTTTGTTTTCGGTGATAGTTAGGTTAGGTTGGGTTAAGTTTCGTGAGGTTGGAAAGTTTTGTGGATATTTTTGCATTGTCAAATTCTTTGATTTCGGTGATGATTTGGTTAGTTGGGTTAGGTTTCGTGAGGTAAGCACGTTTTGTGGATATTTTTGCAATGTCGAATTCTTTGATTTCGGTGATGGTTAGGTTAGGTTAGGTAAAGTTTCGTAAGGTAGGCACGTTTTGTGGATATTTTTGCAATGTCGAAATCTTTGATTTCGGTGATGGTAAGGTAAGATTTGGTTAAGTTTCGTGAGGTTAGCACGTTTTGTGGATATTTTTGCAATGTCGAATTCTTTGATTTCGGTGATGGTAAGGTAAGATTGGGTTAAGTTTCGTGAGGTTAGCACGTTTTGTGGATATTTTTGCATTGTCAAGTTCTTTGATTTCGGTGATGATTTGGTTAGTTTGGGTTAAGTCTTGTGAGGTAAGCACGTTTTGTGGATATTTTTGCAATGTCAAATTCTTTGATTTCGGTGATGGCAAGGTTAGTTTGGGTTAGGATTGGTGAGGTAAGCACGTTTTGTTGATATTTTTGCATTGTCAAATTCTTTGATTTCGGTGATGGTTAGGTTAGGTTGGGTTAAATTTCTTGAGGTAAGCACGTTTTGTGAATATTTTTGCAATGTCGAATTCTTTGATTTAGGTGATTTATAGGGTCGTTTGGGTTAGGATTGGTGAGGTAAGCGCGTTTTGTTGATATTTTTGCAATGTCGAATTCTTTGATTTCGGTGATGGTTAGGTTTGGTTGGGTTAAGTTTCGTGAGGTTTGCACGTTTTGTGGATATTTTTGCATTGTCAAATTCTTTGATTTCGGTGATGGTTAGGTTAGGTTGGGTTAAGTTTCGTGAGGTTTGCACGTTTTGTGGATATTTTTGCATTGTCAAATTCTTTGATTTCGGTGATAATTAGGTTAGTTTGGGTTAGGTTTGGGATAGGTTTGGTGAGGTAAGCACGTTTTGAGGATATTTTTGCATTGTCGAATTCTTTGATTTTGGATATAGTTAGGTTAGGTTGGGTTAGGTTTGGTGAGTTTAGCACGTTTTGTTGATATTTTTGCATTGTCAAATTCTTTGATTTCGGTGATGGTTAGGTTAGGTTGGGTTAAGTTTCTTGAGGTTAGCACGTTTTGTGGATATTTTTGCATTGTCGAATTTTTTGATTTTGGATAAAGTAAGGTTAGGTTGGGTTAGGTTTGGTGAGTTTAGCAAGTTTTGTGGATATTTTGTGGATTTTGGTGATGGTTAGGTTTGGTTAGGTTAAGTTTCGTGAGGTAGGCATGTTTTGTGGATATTTTTGCAATGTCAAATTCTTTGATTTCGGTGATGGCAAGGTTAATTTGGGTTAGGTTTGGTGAGTAAAGCATGTTTTGTGGATATTTTTGCATTGTCGAATTCTTTGCTTTCGGTGATAGTTAGGTTAGATTGGGTTAGGTTTGGGATAGGTTTGGTGAGGTTAGCACGTTTTGTGGATATTTTTGCATTGTCGAATTCTTTGTTTTCGGTGATAGTTAGGTTAGGTTGGGTTAAGTTTCGTGAGGTTGGAAAGTTTTGTGGATATTTTTGCATTGTCAAATTCTTTGATTTCGGTGATGATTTGGTTAGTTGGGTTAGGTTTCGTGAGGTAAGCACGTTTTGTGGATATTTTTGCAATGTCGAATTCTTTGATTTCGGTGATGGTTAGGTTAGGTTAGGTAAAGTTTCGTAAGGTAGGCACGTTTTGTGGATATTTTTGCAATGTCGAAATCTTTGATTTCGGTGATGGTAAGGTAAGATTGGGTTAAGTTTCGTGAGGTTAGCACGTTTTGTGGATATTTTTGCATTGTTAAGTTCTTTGATTTCGGTGATGATTTGGTTAGTTTGGGTTAAGTCTCAAGAGGTAAGCACGTTTTGTGGATATTTTTGGAATGTCGAATACTTTGATTTCGGTGATGGTTAGGTTAGGTAAGGTTAAGTTTCGTGAGGTAAGCACGTTTTTGGATATTTTTACATTGGCAAATTTTTTGTGTGAGGTGATTTTTAGGTTAGTTTGGGTTAGAATTGGTGAGGTAAGCACGTTTTGTTGATATTTTGTGGATTTTGGTGATGGTTAGGTTTGGTTAGGTTAAGTTTCGTGAGGTAGGCATGTTTTGTGGATATTTTTGCAATGTCAAATTCTTTGATTTCGGTGATGGCAAGGTTAATTTGGGTTAGGTTTGGTGAGTAAAGCATGTTTTGTGGATATTTTTGCATTGTCGAATTCTTTGTTTTCGGTGATAGTTAGGTTAGGTTGGGTTAAGTTTCGTGATGTTAGCACGTTTTGTTGAAATTTTTGCAATGTCGAATTCTTTGATTTCGGTGATGGTTAGGTTAGGTTGGGTTAGGTTTGGTGAGTTTAGCAAGTTTTGTGGATATTTTTGCATTGTCGAATTCTTTGCTTTCGGTGATAGTTAGGTTAGGTTGGGATAGGTTTGGTGAGGTTAGCACGTTTTGTGGATATTTTTGCATTGTCGAATTCTTTGATTTTGGATAAAGTAAGGTTAGGTTGGGTTAGGTTTGGTGAGTTTAGCAAGTTTTGTGGATATTTTGTGGATTTTGGTGATGGTAAGGTTTGGTTAGGTTAAGTTTCGTGAGGTAGGCATGTTTTGTGGATATTTTTGCAATGTCAAATTCTTTGATTTCGGTGATGGCAAGGTTAATTTGGGTTAGGTTTGGTGAGTAAAGCATGTTTTGTGGATATTTTTGCATTGTCGAATTCTTTGCTTTCGGTGATAGTTAGGTTAGATTGGGTTAGGTTTGGGATAGGTTTGGTGAGGTTAGCACGTTTTGTGGATATTTTTGCATTGTCGAATTCTTTGTTTTCGGTGATAGTTAGGTTAGGTTGGGTTATAATTCTTGAGGTTGGCACGTTTTGTGGATATTTTTGCATTGTTAAATTCTTTGATTTCGGTGATGGTTCGGTTAGTTTGCGTAAGGTTTGGTGAGGTAAGCACGTTTTGTGGATATTTTTGCAATGTCGAGTTTTTTGATTTCGGTGATGGTTAGGTTAGGTTGGGTAAGGTTTGTAGAGGTTAGCAAGTTTTGTGGATATTTTTGCATTGTCGAATTCTTTGCTTTCGGTGATAGATAGGTTAGGTTGGATTAGGTTTGGGATAGGTTTGGTGAGGTAAGCATGTTTTGTGGATATTTTTGCATTGTCGAATTCTTTGATTTCGGTGATGGTTAGGTTAGTTTGGGTAAGGTTTGGTGAGGTAAGCACGTTTTGTGGAATTTTCTACAATGTCGAATTCTTTGATGTCGGTGATGGTATGGTTAGTTTGGGTTAGGTTTGGTGAGTTAAGCAAGTTTTTTGGATATTTTTGCATTGTCGAATTCTTTGATTTCGGTGATGGTTAGGTTAGGTTGGGTTAAGTTTCGTGAGGTTGGAAAGTTTTGTGGATATTTTTGCATTGTCAAATTCTTTGATTTCGGTGATGATTTGGTTAGTTGGGTTAGGTTTCGTGAGGTAAGCACGTTTTGTGGATATTTTTGCAATGTCGAATTCTTTGATTTCGGTGATGGTTAGGTTAGGTTAGGTAAAGTTTCGTAAGGTAGGCACGTTTTGTGGATATTTTTGCAATGTCGAAATCTTTGATTTCGGTGATGGTAAGGTAAGATTTGGTTAAGTTTCGTGAGGTTAGCACGTTTTGTGGATATTTTTGCAATGTCGAATTCTTTGTTGTCGGTGATGGTATGGTTAGTTTGGGTTAGGTTTGGTGAGTTTAGCAAGTTTTTTAGATATTTGTGCATTGTCGAATTCTTTGATTTCGGTGATGGTAAGGTTAGGTTGGGTTAAGTTTCGTGAGGTAAGCACGTTTTGTGGATATTTTTGCATTGTCAAATCTTTGATTTCGGTGATAGTTAGGTTAGGTTGGGTTATAATTCTTGAGGTTGGCACGTTTTGTGGATATTTTTGCATTGTTAAATTCTTTGATTTCGGTGATGGTTCGGTTAGTTTGCGTAAGGTTTGGTGAGGTAAGCACGTTTTGTGGATATTTTTGCAATGTCGAGTTTTTTGATTTCGGTGATGGTTAGGTTAGGTTGGGTAAGGTTTGTAGAGGTTAGCAAGTTTTGTGGATATTTTTGCATTGTCGAATTCTTTGCTTTCGGTGATAGATAGGTTAGGTTGGATTAGGTTTGGGATAGGTTTGGTGAGGTAAGCATGTTTTGTGGATATTTTTGCATTGTCGAATTCTTTGATTTCGGTGATGGTTAGGTTAGTTTGGGTAAGGTTTGGTGAGGTAAGCACGTTTTGTGGAATTTTCTACAATGTCGAATTCTTTGATGTCGGTGATGGTATGGTTAGTTTGGGTTAGGTTTGGTGAGTTAAGCAAGTTTTTTGGATATTTTTGCATTGTCGAATTCTTTGATTTCGGTGATGGTTAGGTTAGGTTGGGTTAAGTTTCGTGAGGTTTGCACGTTTTGTGGATATTTTTGCATTGTCAAATTCTTTGATTTCGGTGATAATTAGGTTAGTTTGGGTTAGGTTTGGGATAGGTTTGGTGAGGTAAGCACGTTTTGAGGATATTTTTGCATTGTCGAATTCTTTGATTTTGGATATAGTTAGGTTAGGTTGGGTTAGGTTTGGTGAGTTTAGCACGTTTTGTTGATATTTTTGCATTGTCAAATTCTTTGATTTCGGTGATGGTTAGGTTAGGTTGGGTTAAGTTTCTTGAGGTTAGCACGTTTTGTGGATTATTTTGCATTGTCGAATTTTTTGATTTTGGATAAAGTAAGGTTAGGTTGGGTTAGGTTTGGTGAGTTTAGCAAGTTTTGTGGATATTTTGTGGATTTTGGTGATGGTTAGGTTTGGTTAGGTTAAGTTTCGTGAGGTAGGCATGTTTTGTGGATATTTTTGCAATGTCAAATTCTTTGATTTCGGTGATGGCAAGGTTAATTTGGGTTAGGTTTGGTGAGTAAAGCATGTTTTGTGGATATTTTTGCATTGTCGAATTCTTTGCTTTCGGTGATAGTTAGGTTAGATTGGGTTAGGTTTGGGATAGGTTTGGTGAGGTTAGCACGTTTTGTGGATATTTTTGCATTGTCGAATTCTTTGTTTTCGGTGATAGTAAGGTTAGGTTGGGTTAAGTTTCGTGAGGTTGGAAAGTTTTGTGGATATTTTTGCATTGACAAATTCTTTGATTTCGGTGATGATTTGGTTAGTTGGGTTAGGTTTCGTGAGGTAAGCACGTTTTGTGGATATTTTTGCAATGTCGAATTCTTTGATTTCGGTGATGGTTAGGTAAGGTTAGGTAAAGTTTCGTAAGGTAGGCACGTTTTGTGGATATTTTTGCAATGTCGAAATCTTTGATTTCGGTGATGGTAAGGTAAGATTGGGTTAAGTTTCGTGAGGTTAGCACGTTTTGTGGATATTTTTGCATTGTCAAGTTCTTTGATTTCGGTGATGATTTGGTTAGTTTGGGTTAAGTCTCGAGAGGTAAGCACGTTTTGTGGATATTTTTGGAATGTCGAATACTTTGATTTCGGTGATGGTTAGGTTAGGTAAGGTTAAGTTTCGTGAGGTAAGCACGTTTTTGGATATTTTTACATTGGCAAATTTTTTGTGTGAGGTGATTTTTAGGTTAGTTTGGGTTAGGTTTGGTGAGGTAAGCACGTTTTGTTGATATTTTTGCAATGTAGAATTCTTTGATTTTGGTGATAGTTAGGTTAGGTTGGGTTAAGTTTCGTGAGGTTTGCACGTTTTGTGGATATTTTTGCATTGTCAAATTCTTTGATTTCGGTGATGGTTCTGTTAGTTTGGGTTAGGTTTGGTGAGGTAAGCACGTTTTTTGGATATTTTGGCAATGTCAAATTCATTGATTTCGGTGATGGTTAGGTTAGGTTGGGTTAGGTTTGGTGAGTTTAGCAAGTTTTGTGAATATTTTTGCATTGTCGAATTCTTTGCTTTCGGTGATAGTAAGGTTAGGTTGGGATAGGTTTGGGATAGGTTTGGTGAGGTAAGCACGTTTTGTGGATATTTTTGCATTGTCAAATTCTTTGATTTTGGATATAGTTAGGTTAGGTTGGGATAGGTTTGGTGAGTTTAGCAAGTTTTGTGGCTATTTTTGCATTGTCGAATTCTTTGTTTTCGGTGAGAGTTAGGTTAGGTTGGGTTAAGTTTCGTGAGGTAAGCACGTTTTGTTGAACATTTTGCAATGTCGAATTCTTTGATTTTGGTGATGGTTAGGTTTGGTTGGGTTAAGTTTCGTGAGGTTGGCACGTTTTGTGGATATTTTTGCATTGTCAAATTCTTTGATTTCGGTGATGGTTAGGTTAGTTTGGGATAGGTTTGGTAAGGTTAGCACGTTTTGTGGATATTTTTGCATTGTCGAATTCTTTGATTTTGGATATAGTTAGGTTAGGTTGGGTTATTATTGGTGAGTTTAGCAAGTTTTGTGGATATTTTTGCATTGTCAAATTCTTTGTTTTCGGTGATAGTTAGGTTAGGTTGGGTTAAGTTTCGTGATGTTAGCACGTTTTGTTGAAATTTTTGCAATGTCGAATTCTTTGATTTCGGTGATGGTTAGGTTAGGTTGGGTTAGGTTTGGTGAGTTTAGCAAGTTTTGTGGATATTTTTGCATTGTCGAATTCTTTGCTTTCGGTGATAGTTAGGTTAGGTTGGGATAGGTTTGGTGAGGTTAGCACGTTTTGTGGATATTTTTGCATTGTCGAATTCTTTGATTTTGGATAAAGTAAGGTTAGGTTGGGTTAGGTTTGGTGAGTTTAGCAAGTTTTGTGGATATTTTGTGGATTTTGGTGATGGTTAGGTTTGGTTAGGTTAAGTTTCGTGAGGTAGGCATGTTTTGTGAATATTTTTGCAATGTCAAATTCTTTGATTTCGGTGATGGCAAGGTTAATTTGGGTTAGGTTTGGTGAGTAAAGCATGTTTTGTGGATATTTTTGCATTGTCGAATTCTTTGCTTTCGGTGATAGTTAGGTTAGATTGGGTTAGGTTTGGGATAGGTTTGGTGAGGTTAGCACGTTTTGTGGATATTTTTGCATTGTCGAATTCTTTGTTTTCGGTGATAGTTAGGTTAGGTTGGGTTAAGTTTCGTGAGGTTGGAACGTTTTGTGGATATTTTTGCATTGTCAAATTCTTTGATTTCGGTGATGATTTGGTTAGTTGGGTTAGGTTTCGTGAGGTAAGCACGTTTTGTGGATATTTTTGCAATGTCGAATTCTTTGATTTCGGTGATGGTTAGGTTAGGTTAGGTAAAGTTTCGTAAGGTAGGCACGTTTTGTGGATATTTTTGCAATGTCGAATTCTTTGATTTCGGTGATGGTAAGGTAAGATTGGGTTAAGTTTCGTGAGGTTAGCACGTTTTGTGGATATTTTTGCATTGTCAAGTTCTTTGATTTCGGTGATGATTTGGTTAGTTTGGGTCAAGGCTCGAGAGGTGGGCACGTTTTGTGGATATTTTTGGAATGTCGAATTCTTTGATTTCGGTGATGTTTAGGTTAGGTAAGGTTAAGTTTCGTGAGGTAAGCACGTTTTTGGATATTTTTACATTGGCAAATTTTTTGTATTAGGTGATTTTTAGGTTAGTTTGGGTTAGGTTTGATGAGGTAAGCACGTTTTGTTGATATTTTTGCAATGTCGAATACTTTGATTTCGGTGATGGTTAGGTTAGGTTGGGTTAAGTTTCGTGAGGTAAGCACGTTTTTGGATATTTTTACATTGTCAAATTTTTTGTATTAGGTGATTTTTAGGTTAGTTTGGGTTAGGTTTGGTGAGTTTAGCAAGTTTTGTGAATATTTTTGCATTGTCGAATTCTTTGCTTTCGGTGATAGTTAGGTTAGGTTGGGATAGGTTTAGTGAGGTTAGCACGTTTTGTGGATATTTTTGCATTGTCGAATTCTTTGATTTTGGATAAAGTAAGGTTAGGTTGGGTAAGGTTTGGTGAGTTAAGCAAGTTTTGTGGATATTTTGTGGATTTTGGTGATGGTTAGGTTAGGTTAGGTTAAGTTTCGTGAGGCAGGCATGTTTTGCGGACATTTTTGCAATGTCAAATTCTTTGATTTCGGTGATGGCAAGGTTAATTTGGGTTAGGTTTGGTGAGTTAAGCAAGTTTTGTGGATATTTTTGCATTGTCGAATTCTTTGCTTTCGGTGATAGTTAGGTTAGGTTGGGATAGGTTTGGGATAGGTTTGGTGAGGTTAGCACGTTTTGTGGATATTTTTGCATTGACGAATTCTTTGTTTTCGGTGATAGTTAGGTTAGGTTGGGTTAAGTTTCGTGAGGTTGGAAAGTTTTGTGGATATTTTTGCATTGTCAAATTCTTTGATTTCGGTGATGATTTGGTTAGTTGGGTTAGGTTTCGTGAGGTAAGCACGTTTTGTGGATATTTTTGCAATGTCGAATTCTTTGATTTCGGTGATGGTTAGGTTAGGTTAGGTAAAGTTTCGTAAGGTAGGCACGTTTTGTGGATATTTTTGCAATGTCGAAATCTTTGATTTCGGTGATGGTAAGGTAAGATTTGGTTAAGTTTCGTGAGGTTAGCACGTTTTGTGGATATTTTTGCAATGTCGAATTCTTTGATTTCGGTGATGGTAAGGTAAGATTGGGTTAAGTTTCGTGAGGTTAGCACGTTTTGTGGATATTTTTGCATTGTCAAGTTCTTTGATTTCGGTGATGATTTGGTTAGTTTGGGTTAAGTCTTGTGAGGTAAGCACGTTTTGTGGATATTTTTGCAATGTCAAATTCTTTGATTTCGGTGATGGCAAGGTTAGTTTGGGTTAGGATTGGTGAGGTAAGCACGTTTTGTTGATATTTTTGCATTGTCAAATTCTTTGATTTCGGTGATGGTTAGGTTAGGTTGGGTTAAATTTCTTGAGGTAAGCACGTTTTGTGAATATTTTTGCAATGTCGAATTCTTTGATTTAGGTGATTTATAGGGTCGTTTGGGTTAGGATTGGTGAGGTAAGCGCGTTTTGTTGATATTTTTGCAATGTCGAATTCTTTGATTTCGGTGATGGTTAGGTTTGGTTGGGTTAAGTTTCGTGAGGTTTGCACGTTTTGTGGATATTTTTGCATTGTCAAATTCTTTGATTTCGGTGATGGTTAGGTTAGGTTGGGTTAAGTTTCGTGAGGTTTGCACGTTTTGTGGATATTTTTGCATTGTCAAATTCTTTGATTTCGGTGATAATTAGGTTAGTTTGGGTTAGGTTTGGGATAGGTTTGGTGAGGTAAGCACGTTTTGAGGATATTTTTGCATTGTCGAATTCTTTGATTTTGGATATAGTTAGGTTAGGTTGGGTTAGGTTTGGTGAGTTTAGCACGTTTTGTTGATATTTTTGCATTGTCAAATTCTTTGATTTCGGTGATGGTTAGGTTAGGTTGGGTTAAGTTTCTTGAGGTTAGCACGTTTTGTGGATATTTTTGCATTGTCGAATTTTTTGATTTTGGATAAAGTAAGGTTAGGTTGGGTTAGGTTTGGTGAGTTTAGCAAGTTTTGTGGATATTTTGTGGATTTTGGTGATGGATAGGTTTGGTTAGGTTAAGTTTCGTGAGGTAGGCATGTTTTGTGGATATTTTTGCAATGTCAAATTCTTTGATTTCGGTGATGGCAAGGTTAATTTGGGTTAGGTTTGGTGAGTAAAGCATGTTTTGTGGATATTTTTGCATTGTCGAATTCTTTGCTTTCGGTGATAGTTAGGTTAGATTGGGTTAGGTTTGGGATAGGTTTGGTGAGGTTAGCACGTTTTGTGGATATTTTTGCATTGTCGAATTCTTTGTTTTCGGTGATAGTTAGGTTAGGTTGGGTTAAGTTTCGTGAGGTTGGAAAGTTTTGTGGATATTTTTGCATTGTCAAATTCTTTGATTTCGGTGATGATTTGGTTAGTTGGGTTAGGTTTCGTGAGGTAAGCACGTTTTGTGGATATTTTTGCAATGTCGAATTCTTTGATTTCGGTGATGGTTAGGTTAGGTTAGGTAAAGTTTCGTAAGGTAGGCACGTTTTGTGGATATTTTTGCAATGTCGAAATCTTTGATTTCGGTGATGGTAAGGTAAGATTGGGTTAAGTTTCGTGAGGTTAGCACGTTTTGTGGATATTTTTGCATTGTCAAGTTCTTTGATTTCGGTGATGATTTGGTTAGTTTGGGTTAAGTCTCAAGAGGTAAGCACGTTTTGTGGATATTTTTGGAATGTCGAATACTTTGATTTCGGTGATGGTTAGGTTAGGTAAGGTTAAGTTTCGTGAGGTAAGCACGTTTTTGGATATTTTTACATTGGCAAATTTTTTGTGTGAGGTGATTTTTAGGTTAGTTTGGGTTAGGTTTGGTGAGGTAAGCACGTTTTGTTGATATTTTGTGGATTTTGGTGATGGTTAGGTTTGGTTAGGTTAAGTTTCGTGAGGTAGGCATGTTTTGTGGATATTTTTGCAATGTCAAATTCTTTGATTTCGGTGATGGCAAGGTTAATTTGGGTTAGGTTTGGTGAGTAAAGCATGTTTTGTGGATATTTTTGCATTGTCGAATTCTTTGTTTTCGGTGATAGTTAGGTTAGGTTGGGTTAAGTTTCGTGATGTTAGCACGTTTTGTTGAAATTTTTGCAATGTCGAATTCTTTGATTTCGGTGATGGTTAGGTTAGGTTGGGTTAGGTTTGGTGAGTTTAGCAAGTTTTGTGGATATTTTTGCATTGTCGAATTCTTTGCTTTCGGTGATAGTTAGGTTAGGTTGGGATAGGTTTGGTGAGGTTAGCACGTTTTGTGGATATTTTTGCATTGTCGAATTCTTTGATTTTGGATAAAGTAAGGTTAGGTTGGGTTAGGTTTGGTGAGTTTAGCAAGTTTTGTGGATATTTTGTGGATTTTGGTGATGGTAAGGTTTGGTTAGGTTAAGTTTCGTGAGGTAGGCATGTTTTGTGGATATTTTTGCAATGTCAAATTCTTTGATTTCGGTGATGGCAAGGTTAATTTGGGTTAGGTTTGGTGAGTAAAGCATGTTTTGTGGATATTTTTGCATTGTCGAATTCTTTGCTTTCGGTGATAGTTAGGTTAGATTGGGTTAGGTTTGGGATAGGTTTGGTGAGGTTAGCACGTTTTGTGGATATTTTTGCATTGTCGAATTCTTTGTTTTCGGTGATAGTTAGGTTAGGTTGGGTTAAGTTTCGTGAGGTTGGAAAGTTTTGTGGATATTTTTGCATTGTCAAATTCTTTGATTTCGGTGATGATTTGGTTAGTTGGGTTAGGTTTCGTGAGGTAAGCACGTTTTGTGGATATTTTTGCAATGTCGAATTCTTTGATTTCGGTGATGGTTAGGTTAGGTTAGGTAAAGTTTCGTAAGGTAGGCACGTTTTGTGGATATTTTTGCAATGTCGAAATCTTTGATTTCGGTGATGGTAAGGTAAGATTTGGTTAAGTTTCGTGAGGTTAGCACGTTTTGTGGATATTTTTGCAATGTCGAATTCTTTGTTGTCGGTGATGGTATGGTTAGTTTGGGTTAGGTTTGGTGAGTTTAAAAAGTTTTTTAGATATTTGTGCATTGTCGAATTCTTTGATTTCGGTGATGGTAAGGTTAGGTTGGGTTAAGTTTCGTGAGGTAAGCACGTTTTGTGGATATTTTTGCATTGTCAAATCTTTGATTTCGGTGATAGTTAGGTTAGGTTGGGTTATAATTCTTGAGGTTGGCACGTTTTGTGGATATTTTTGCATTGTTAAATTCTTTGATTTCGGTGATGGTTCGGTTAGTTTGCGTAAGGTTTGGTGAGGTAAGCACGTTTTGTGGATATTTTTGCAATGTCGAGTTTTTTGATTTCGGTGATGGTTAGGTTAGGTTGGGTAAGGTTTGTAGAGGTTAGCAAGTTTTGTGGATATTTTTGCATTGTCGAATTCTTTGCTTTCGGTGATAGATAGGTTAGGTTGGATTAGGTTTGGGATAGGTTTGGTGAGGTAAGCATGTTTTGTGGATATTTTTGCATTGTCGAATTCTTTGATTTCGGTGATGGTTAGGTTAGTTTGGGTAAGGTTTGGTGAGGTAAGCACGTTTTGTGGAATTTTCTACAATGTCGAATTCTTTGATGTCGGTGATGGTATGGTTAGTTTGGGTTAGGTTTGGTGAGTTAAGCAAGTTTTTTGGATATTTTTGCATTGTCGAATTCTTTGATTTCGGTGATGGTTAGGTTAGGTTGGGTTAAGTTTCGTGAGGTTTGCACGTTTTGTGGATATTTTTGCATTGTCAAATTCTTTGATTTCGGTGATAATTAGGTTAGTTTGGGTTAGGTTTGGGATAGGTTTGGTGAGGTAAGCACGTTTTGAGGATATTTTTGCATTGTCGAATTCTTTGATTTTGGATATAGTTAGGTTAGGTTGGGTTAGGTTTGGTGAGTTTAGCACGTTTTGTTGATATTTTTGCATTGTCAAATTCTTTGATTTCGGTGATGGTTAGGTTAGGTTGGGTTAAGTTTCTTGAGGTTAGCACGTTTTGTGGATTATTTTGCATTGTCGAATTTTTTGATTTTGGATAAAGTAAGGTTAGGTTGGGTTAGGTTTGGTGAGTTTAGCAAGTTTTGTGGATATTTTGTGGATTTTGGTGATGGTTAGGTTTGGTTAGGTTAAGTTTCGTGAGGTAGGCATGTTTTGTGGATATTTTTGCAATGTCAAATTCTTTGATTTCGGTGATGGCAAGGTTAATTTGGGTTAGGTTTGGTGAGTAAAGCATGTTTTGTGGATATTTTTGCATTGTCGAATTCTTTGCTTTCGGTGATAGTTAGGTTAGATTGGGTTAGGTTTGGGATAGGTTTGGTGAGGTTAGCACGTTTTGTGGATATTTTTGCATTGTCGAATTCTTTGTTTTCGGTGATAGTAAGGTTAGGTTGGGTTAAGTTTCGTGAGGTTGGAAAGTTTTGTGGATATTTTTGCATTGACAAATTCTTTGATTTCGGTGATGATTTGGTTAGTTGGGTTAGGTTTCGTGAGGTAAGCACGTTTTGTGGATATTTTTGCAATGTCGAATTCTTTGATTTCGGTGATGGTTAGGTTAGGTTAGGTAAAGTTTCGTAAGGTAGGCACGTTTTGTGGATATTTTTGCAATGTCGAAATCTTTGATTTCGGTGATGGTAAGGTAAGATTGGGTTAAGTTTCGTGAGGTTAGCACGTTTTGTGGATATTTTTGCATTGTCAAGTTCTTTGATTTCGGTGATGATTTGGTTAGTTTGGGTTAAGTCTCGAGAGGTAAGCACGTTTTGTGGATATTTTTGGAATGTCGAATACTTTGATTTCGGTGATGGTTAGGTTAGGTAAGGTTAAGTTTCGTGAGGTAAGCACGTTTTTGGATATTTTTACATTGGCAAATTTTTTGTGTGAGGTGATTTTTAGGTAAGTTTGGGTTAGGTTTGGTGAGGTAAGCACGTTTTGTTGATATTTTTGCAATGTAGAATTCTTTGATTTTGGTGATAGTTAGGTTAGGTTGGGTTAAGTTTCGTGAGGTTTGCACGTTTTGTGGATATTTTTGCATTGTCAAATTCTTTGATTTCGGTGATGGTTCTGTTAGTTTGGGTTAGGTTTGGTGAGGTAAGCACGTTTTTTGGATATTTTGGCAATGTCAAATTCATTGATTTCGGTGATGGTTAGGTTAGGTTGGGTTAGGTTTGGTGAGTTTAGCAAGTTTTGTGAATATTTTTGCATTGTCGAATTCTTTGCTTTCGGTGATAGTAAGGTTAGGTTGGGATAGGTTTGGGATAGGTTTGGTGAGGTAAGCACGTTTTGTGGATATTTTTGCATTGTCGAATTCTTTGATTTTGGATATAGTTAGGTTAGGTTGGGATAGGTTTGGTGAGTTTAGCAAGTTTTGTGGCTATTTTTGCATTGTCGAATTCTTTGTTTTCGGTGAGAGTTAGGTTAGGTTGGGTTAAGTTTCGTGAGGTAAGCACGTTTTGTTGAACATTTTGCAATGTCGAATTCTTTGATTTTGGTGATGGTTAGGTTTGGTTGGGTTAAGTTTCGTGAGGTTGGCACGTTTTGTGGATATTTTTGCATTGTCAAATTCTTTGATTTCGGTGATGGTTAGGTTAGTTTGGGATAGGTTTGGTGAGGTTAGCACGTTTTGTGGATATTTTTGCATTGTCGAATTCTTTGATTTTGGATATAGTTAGGTTAGGTTGGGTTATTATTGGTGAGTTTAGCAAGTTTTGTGGATATTTTTGCATTGTCGAATTCTTTGTTTTCGGTGATAGTTAGGTTAGGTTGGGTTAAGTTTAGTGAGGTTAGCACGTTTTGCGGATATTTTTGCAGTGTCGAATTCTTTGATTTTGGATAAAGTAAGGTTAGGTTGGGTAAGGTTTGGTGAGTTAAGCAAGTTTTGTGGATATTTTGTGGATTTTGGTGATGGTTAGGTTTGGTTAGGTTAAGTTTCGTGAGGTAGGCATGTTTTGTGGATATTTTTGCAATGTCAAATTCTTTGATTTCGGTGATGGCAAGGTTAATTTGGGTTAGGTTTGGTGAGTAAAGCATGTTTTGTGGATATTTTTGCATTGTCGAATTCTTTGTTTTCGGTGATAGTTAGGTTAGGTTGGGTTAGGTTTCGTGATGTTAGCACGTTTTGTTGAAATTTTTGCAATGTCGAATTCTTTGATTTCGGTGATGGTTAGGTTAGGTTGGGTTAGGTTTGGTGAGTTTAGCAAGTTTTGTGGATATTTTTGCATTGTCGAATTCTTTGCTTTCGGTGATAGTTAGGTTAGGTTGGGATAGGTTTGGTGAGGTTAGCACGTTTTGTGGATATTTTTGCATTGTCGAATTCTTTGATTTTGGATAAAGTAAGTTAAGGTTGGGTTAGGTTTGGTGAGTTTAGCAAGTTTTGTGGATATTTTGTGGATTTTGGTGATGGTAAGGTTAGGTTGGGTTAAGTTCCGTGATGTTAGCACGTTTTGTTGAAATTTTTGCAATGTCGAATTCTTTGATTTCGGTGATGGTTAGGTTAGGTTGGGTTAGGTTTGGTGAGTTTAGCAAGTTTTGTGGATATTTTTGCATTGTCGAATTCTTTGCTTTCGGTGATAGTTAGGTTAGATTGGGTTAGGTTTGGGATAGGTTTGGTGAGGTTAGCACGTTTTGTGGATATTTTTGCATTGTCGAATTCTTTGTTTTCGGTGATAGTTAGGTTAGGTTGGGTTAAGTTTCGTGAGGTTGGAAAGTTTTGTGGATATTTTTGCATTGTCAAATTCTTTGATTTCGGTGATGATTTGGTTAGTTGGGTTAGGTTTCGTGAGGTAAGCACGTTTTGTGGATATTTTTGCAATGTCGAATTCTTTGATTTCGGTGATGGTTAGGTTAGGTTAGGTAAAGTTTCGTAAGGTAGGCACGTTTTGTGGATATTTTTGCAATGTCGAAATCTTTGATTTCGGTGATGGTAAGGTAAGATTTGGTTAAGTTTCGTGAGGTAAGCACGTTTTGTGGATATTTTTGCAATGTCGAAATCTTTGATTTCGGTGATGGTAAGGTAAGATTGGGTTAAGTTTCGTGAGGTTAGCACGTTTTGTGGATATTTTTGCATTGTCAAGTTCTTTGATTTCGGTGATGATTTGGTTAGTTTGGGTTAAGTCTCGAGAGGTAAGCACGTTTTGTGGATATTTTTGGAATGTCGAATACTTTGATTTCGGTGATGGTTAGGTTAGGTAAGGTTAAGTTTCGTGAGGTAAGCACGTTTTTGGATATTTTTACATTGGCAAATTTTTTGTGTGAGGTGATTTTTAGGTTAGTTTGGGTAAGGTTTGGTGAGGTAAGCACGTTTTGTTGATATTTTTGCAATGTCGAATTCTTTGATTTCGGTGATGGTTAGGTTAGGTTGGGTTAGGTTTGGTGAGTTTAGCAAGTTTTGTGAATATTTTTGCATTGTCGAATTCTTTGCTTTCGGTGATAGTAAGGTTAGGTTGGGATAGGTTTGGGATAGGTTTGGTGAGGTAAGCACGTTTTGTGGATATTTTTGCATTGTCGAATTCTTTGATTTTGGATATAGTTAGGTTAGGTTGGGATAGGTTTGGTGAGTTTAGCAAGTTTTGTGGCTATTTTTGCATTGTCGAATTCTTTGTTTTCGGTGAGAGTTAGGTTAGGTTGGGTTAAGTTTCGTGAGGTAAGCACGTTTTGTTGAACATTTTGCAATGTCGAATTCTTTGATTTTGGTGATGGTTAGGTTTGGTTGGGTTAAGTTTCGTGAGGTTGGCACGTTTTGTGGATATTTTTGCATTGTCAAATTCTTTGATTTCGGTGATGGTTAGGTTAGTTTGGGATAGGTTTGGTGAGGTTAGCACGTTTTGTGGATATTTTTGCATTGTCGAATTCTTTGATTTTGGATATAGTTAGGTTAGGTTGGGTTATTATTGGTGAGTTTAGCAAGTTTTGTGGATATTTTTGCATTGTCGAATTCTTTGTTTTCGGTGATAGTTAGGTTAGGTTGGGTTAAGTTTAGTGAGGTTAGCACGTTTTGTGGATATTTTTGCATTGTCGAATTTTTTGATTTTGGATAAAGTAAGGTTAGGTTGGGTAAGGTTTGGTGAGTTAAGCAAGTTTTGTGGATATTTTGTGGATTTTGGTGATGGTTAGGTTTGGTTAGGTTATGTTTCGTGAGGTAGGCATGTTTTGTGGATATTTTTGCAATGTCAAATTCTTTGATTTCGGTGATGGCAAGGTTAATTTGGGTTAGGTTTGGTGAGTAAAGCATGTTTTGTGGATATTTTTGCATTGTCGAATTCTTTGTTTTCGGTGATAGTTAGGTTAGGTTGGGTTAAGTTTCGTGATGTTAGCACGTTTTGTTGAAATTTTTGCAATGTCGAATTCTTTGATTTCGGTGATGGTTAGGTTAGGTTGGGTTAGGTTTGGTGAGTTTAGCAAGTTTTGTGGATATTTTTGCATTGTCGAATTCTTTGCTTTCGCTGATAGTTAGGTTAGGTTGGGATAGGTTTGGTGAGGTTAGCACGTTTTGTGGATATTTTTGCATTGTCGAATTCTTTGATTTTGGATAAAGTAAGGTTAGGTTGGGTTAGGTTTGGTGAGTTTAGCAAGTTTTGTGGATATTTTGTGGATTTTGGTGATGGTTAGGTTTGGTTAGGTTAAGTTTCGTGAGGTAGGCATGTTTTGTGGATATTTTTGCAATGTCAAATTCTTTGATTTCGGTGATGGCAAGGTTAATTTGGGTTAGGTTTGGTGAGTAAAGCATGTTTTGTGGATATTTTTGCATTGTCGAATTCTTTGCTTTCGGTGAAAGTTAGGTTAGATTGGGTTAGGTTTGGGATAGGTTTGGTGAGGTTAGCACGTTTTGTGGATATTTTTGCATTGTCGAATTCTTTGTTTTCGGTGATAGTTAGGTTAGGTTGGGTTAAGTTTCGTGAGGTTGGAAAGTTTTGTGGATATTTTTGCATTGTCAAATTCTTTGATTTCGGTGATGATTTGGTTAGTTGGGTTAGGTTTCGTGAGGTAAGCACGTTTTGTGGATATTTTTGCAATGTCGAATTCTTTGATTTCGGTGATGGTTAGGTTAGGTTAGGTAAAGTTTCGTAAGGTAGGCACGTTTTGTGGATATTTTTGCAATGTCGAAATCTTTGATTTCGTTGATGGTAAGGTAAGATTGGGTTAAGTTTCGTGAGGTTAGCACGTTTTGTGGATATTTTTGCAATGTCGAATTCTTTGATTTCGGTGATGGTAAGGTAAGATTGGGTTAAGTTTCGTGAGGTTAGCACGTTTTGTGGATATTTTTGCATTGTCAAGTTCTTTGATTTCGGTGATGATTTGGTTAGTTTGGGTTAAGTCTCGTGAGGTAAGCACGTTTTGTGGATATTTTTGCAATGTCAAATTCTTTGATTTCGGTGATGGCAAGGTTAGTTTGGGTTAGGATTGGTGAGGTAAGCACGTTTTGTTGATATTTTTGCATTGTCAAATTCTTTGATTTCGGTGATGGTTAGGTTAGGTTGGGTTAAGTTTCTTGAGGTAAGCACGTTTTGTTAATATTTTTGCAATGTCGAATTCTTTGATTTAGGTGATTTATAGGGTCGTTTGGGTTAGGATTGGTGAGGTAAGCGCGTTTTGTTGATATTTTTGCAATGTCGAATTCTTTGATTTCGGTGATGGTTAGGTTTGGTTGGGTTAAGTTTCGTGAGGTTTGCACGTTTTGTGGATATTTTTGCATTGTCAAATTCTTTGATTTCGGTGATAGTTAGGTAAGGTTGGATTAGGTTTGGGATAGGTTTGGTGAGGTAAGCACGTTTTGTGGATATTTTTGCATTGTCGAATTCTTTGCTTTCGGTGATAGTTAGGTTAGGTTGGATTAGGTTTGGGATAGGTTTGGTGAGGTAAGCATGTTTTGCGGATATTTTTGCATTGTCGAATTCTTTGATTTTGGTGATAGTTAGGTTAGGTTGGGTTAGGTTTGGTCAGGTAAGCACGTTTTTTTTGGAATTTTTGCAGTGTCGAATTATTTGATTTCGGTGATAGTTAGGTTAGTTTGGGTCAGGTTTCTTGAAGTAAGCACGTTTTGTGGATATTTTTGCATTGTTGAATTCTTTGTTTTCGGCGATAGTTAGGTTAGATTGGGTTAGGTTTGGTGAGGTAAGCACGTTTTGTTGATATTTTTATAATGTCGAATTCTTTGATTTCGGTGATGGTTAGAATAGTTTGCGTTAAATTTTGTGAGCTTAGCACGTTTTGTGGATATTTTTGCATTGTCAAATTCTTTGATTTCGGTGATGTTTACGTTAGTTTAAGTTAGGTTTCCTGAGGTGAGCATGTTTTGTGGATATTTTTGCAATGTCGAATTCTTTGCTTTCGGTGATAGTTAGGTTAGGTTGGATTAGGTTTGGGATAGGTTTGGTGAGGTAAGCATGTTTTGTGGATATTTTTGCATTGTCGAATTCTTTGATTTTGGTGATAGTTAGGTTAGGTTGGGTTAGGTTTGGTCAGGTAAGCACGTTTTGTTGATATTTTTATAATGTCGAATTCTTTGATTTCGGTGATGGTTAGAATAGTTTGCGTTAAATTTTGTGAGGTTAGCACGTTTTTGGATATTTTTACATTAGCAAATTCTTTGATTTAGGTGATTTATAGGTTAGTTTGGGTTAGGATTGGTGAGGTTAGCACGTTTTGTTGATATTTTTGCAATGTCGAATTCTTTGATTTCGGTGATGGTTAGGTTAGTTTGGGTTAGGTTTGGTGAGGTAAGCACGTTTTATGGATATTTTTGCAATGTCGAATTTTTTGATTTCGGTGATGGTTAGGTTAAGTTGGGTTAAGTTTCTTGAGGTTAGCACTTTTGTGGATATTTTTGCATTGTCAAATTCTTTGATTTCGGTAATGGTTAGGTTAGTTTGGGTTAGGTTTGGTGAGGTTAGCACGTTTTGTGGATATTATTGCAATGTCGAATTCTTTGTTGTCGGTGATGGTATGGTTAGTTTGGGTTAGGTTTGGTGAGTTTAGCAAGTTTTTTAGATATTTGTGCATTGTCGAATTCTTTGATTTCGGTGATGGTAAGGTTAGGTTGGGTTAAGTTTCGTGAGGTAAGCACGTTTTGTGGATATTTTTGCATTGTCAAATCTTTGATTTCGGTGATAGTTAGGTTAGGTTGGGTTATAATTCTTGAGGTTGGCACGTTTTGTGGATATTTTTGCATTGTTAAATTCTTTGATTTCGGTGATGGTTCGGTTAGTTTGCGTAAGGTTTGGTGAGGTAAGCACGTTTTGTGGATATTTTTGCAATGTCGAGTTTTTTGATTTCGGTGATGGTTAGGTTAGGTTGGGTAAGGTTTGTAGAGGTTAGCAAGTTTTGTGGATATTTTTGCATTGTCGAATTCTTTGCTTTCGGTGATAGATAGGTTAGGTTGGATTAGATTTGGGATAGGTTTGGTGAGGTAAGCATGTTTTGTGGATATTTTTGCATTGTCGAATTCTTTGATTTCGGTGATGGTTAGGTTAGTTTGGGTAAGGTTTGGTGAGGTAAGCACGTTTTGTGGAATTTTCTACAATGTCGAATTCTTTGATGTCGGTGATGGTATGGTTAGTTTGGGTTAGGTTTGGTGAGTTAAGCAAGTTTTTTGGATATTTTTGCATTGTCGAATTCTTTGATTTCGGTGATGGTTAGGTTAGGTTGGGTTAAGTTTCATGAGGTTTGCACGTTTTGTGGATATTTTTGCATTGTCAAATTCTTTGATTTCGGTGATAATTAGGTTAGTTTGGGTTAGGTTTGGGATAGGTTTGGTGAGGTAAGCACGTTTTGTGGATATTTTTGCATTGTCGAATTCTTTGATTTTGGATATAGTTAGGTTAGGTTGGGTTAGGTTTGGTGAGTTTAGCACGTTTTGTTGATATTTTTGCATTGTCAAATTCTATGATTTCGGTGATGGTTAGGTTAGGTTGGGTTAAGTTTCTTGAGGTTAGCACGTTTTGTGGATATTTTTGCATTGTCGAATTCTTTGATTTAGGTGATTTATATGTTAGTTTGGGTTAGGATTGGTGAGGTAAGCACGTTTTGTTGATATTTTTGCAATGTCGAATTCTTTGATTTCGGTGATGGTTAGGTTAGGTTGGGTTAAGTTTCGTGAGGTTTGCACGTTTTGTGGATATTTTTGCATTGTCAAATCCTTTGATTTCGGTGATGGTTAGGTTAGGTTGGGTTAGGTTTGGTGAGTTTAGCAAGTTTTGTGGATATTTTTGCAATGTCGAATTCTTTGTTTTCGGTGATAGTTAGGTTAGGTTGGGTTAAGTTTCGTGAGGTAAGCACGTGTTGTGGAATTTTTTGCAATGCCGAATTCTTTGATGTCGTTGATGGTATGGTTAGTTTGGGTTAGGTTTGGTGAGGTAAGCACGTTTTGTGGATATTTTGGCAATGTCAAATTCTTTGATTTCGGTGATGGTTAGGTTAGGTTGGGTTAGGTTTGGTGAGTTTAGCAAGTTTTGTGGATATTTTTGCATTGTCGAATTCTTTGCTTTCGGTAATAGTTAGGTTAGGTTGGATTAGGTTTCGGATAGGTTTGGTGAGGTAAGCACGTTTTGTGGATATTTTTGCATTGTCGAATTCTTTGATTTTGGATATAGTTAGGTTAGGTTGGGTTAGGTTTGGTGAGTTTAGCACGTTTTGTTGATATTTTTGCATTGTCAAATTCTATGATTTCGGTGATGGTTAGGTTAGGTTGGGTTAAGTTTCTTGAGGTTAGCACGTTTTGTGGATATTTTTGCATTGTCGAATTCTTTGATTTAGGTGATTTATATGTTAGTTTGGGTTAGGTTTGGTGAGGTAAGCACGTTTTGTGGATATTTTGGCAATGTCAAATTCTTTGATTTCGGTGATGGTTAGGTTAGGTTGGGTTAGGTTTGGTGAGTTTAGCAAGTTTTGTGGATATTTTTGCATTGTCGAATTCTTTGCTTTCGGTAATAGTTAGGTTAGGTTGGATTAGGTTTCGGATAGGTTTGGTGAGGTAAGCACGTTTTGTGGATATTTTTGCATTGTAGAATTCTTTGATTTTGGATATAGTTAGGTTAGTTTGGGTTAGGTTTGGTGAGGTAAGCACGTTTTGTGGATATTTTTGCATTGTCGAATTCTTTATTTTCGGTGATGGTTAGGTTAGTTTGGGTAAGGTTTCGTGAGGTAAGCACGTTTTGTTGATATTTTTGTAATGTCGAATTCTTTGATTTCGGTGATGGTTAAGTTGGGTTGGGTTAAGTTTCGTGAGGTTAGCACGTTTTTGGATATTTTTACATTGGCAAATATTTTGTATTAGGTGACTTTTAGGTTAGTTTGGGTTAGGTTTGGTGAGGTAAGCACGTTTTGTTGATATTTTTGCATTGTCGAATTCTTTGATTTTGGTGATAGTTAGGTTAGGTTAGGTTAGGTTTGGTGAGGTTAGCACGTTTTGTTGATATTTTTGCAATGTCGAATTCTTTGATTTCGGTGATGGTTAGGTTAGGTTGGGTTAAGTTTCGTGAGGTAAGCACGTTTTGTTGAACATTTTGCAATGTCGAATTCTTTGATTTTGGTGATGGTTAGGTTTGGTTGGGTTAAGTTTCGTGAGGTTGGCACGTTTTGTGGATATTTTTGCATTGTCAAATTCTTTGATTTCGTTGATGGTTCGGTTAGTTTGCGTAAGGTATGGTGAGGTAAGCACGTTTTGTGGATATTTTTGCAATGTCGAGTTCTTTGATTTCGGTGATGGTTAGGTTAGGTTGGGTAAGGTTTGTAGAGGTAAGCAAGTTTTGTGGATATTTTTGCATTGTCAAATTCTTTGATTTCGGTGATGGTAAGGTTAGGTTGGGTTAGGTTTGGTGAGTTAAGCACGTTTTGTGGATATTTTTGCAATTTCGAATTCTTTGATTTCGGTGATGGTAAGGTTATTATGGGTTAGGTTTGGTGAGTTTAGCAAGTTTTGTGGATAGTTTTGCAATGTCGAATTCTTTGAGTTCGGTGATAGTTAGGTTAGGTTGGGTTAAGTTTTGTGAGGTTAGCACGCTTTGTGGATATTTTTGCATTGTCAAATCTTTGATTTCCGTGATGGTTAGGTAAGGTTGGGATAGGTTTGTAGAGGTTAGCAAGTTTTGTGGATATTTTTGCATTGTCGAATTCTTTGATTTCGGTGATAGTAAGGTTAGGTTGGGTTAGGTTTGGTGAGTTAAGCACGTTTTGTGGATATTTTTGCAATTTCGAATTCTTTGATTTCGGTGATGGATAGGTTATTTTGGGTTAGGTTTGGTGAGTTTAGCAAGTTTTGTGGATATTTTTGCAGTGTCGATTTCTTTGTTTTCAGTGATAGTTAGGTTAGTTTAGGTTAGGTTAGGTTAGGTTTTGTGAGGTGAGCACGTTTTGTGGATATTTTTGCATTGTCGAATTCTTTGATTTTGGTGATAGTTAGGTTAGGTTGGGTTAGGTTTGGTGAGGTAAGCACGTTTTTTTGGAATTTTTGCAGTGTCGAATTCTTTGATTTCGGTGATGGTGAGGTTAGTTTGGGTTAGGTTTCGTGAGGTTAGCACGTTTGGTGGATATTTTTGCAATGTCTTATTCTTTGATTTTAGTGATGGTTAGGTTAGGTTGGTTTAGGTTTGTTGAGGATAGCAAGTTTTGTGGATATTTTTGCATTGTCAAATCTTTGATTTCGGTGATGGTTAGGTTAGGTTGGGTTTAAATTCTTGAGAATGGCACGTTTTCTGGATATTTTTGCATTGTCAAATTCTTTGATTTTGGTGATGGTTCGGTTAGTTTGGGTTAGGTATGGTGAGGTAAGCACGTTTTGTGGATATTTTTGCAATGTCGAGTTCTTTGATTTCGGTGATGGTTAGGTTAGGTTGGGTAAGGTTTGTAGAGGTTAGCAAGTTTTGTGGATATTTTTGCATTGTTGAATTCTTTGTTTTCGGCGATAGTTAGGTTAGATTGGGTTAGGTTTGGTGAGTTAAGCACGTTTTGTTGATATTTTTATAATGTCGAATTCTTTGATTTCGGTGATGGTTAGAATAGTTTGGGTTAAGTTTTGTGAGGTTAGCACGTTTTGTGGATATTTTTGCATTGTCAAATTCTTTGATTTCGGTGATGGTTAAGTTAGTTTGGGTTAGGTTTGGCGAGGTAACCACGTTTTGTGGATATTTTTGCATTGTCGAATTCTTTGATTTCGGTGATGGTGAGGTTAGTTTTGGTTAGGTTTGTTTAGGTTAGCACGTTTTGTTGATATTTTTGCAATGTCGAATTCTTTGATTTCGGTGATGGTTAGGTTAGGTCTGGTTAAGTTTCGTGACGTAAGCACGTTTTGTGGATATTTTTGCATTGACAATTTTTTTGATTTCGGTGATGATTAGGTTAGTTTGGGTTAGGTTTCGTGAGGTTAGCACGTTTTGTGGATATTTTTGCATTGTCAAATTCTTTGATTTCGGTGATGGTTATGTTAGGTTGGGTTAAGTTTCGTGAGGTAAGCACGTGTTGTTGAAATTTTTGCCATGTCGAATTCTTTGACTTCGGTTATGGTTAGGTTAGGTTGGGTTAAGTTTCGTGAGGTTGGCACGTTTTGTGGATATTTTTGCATTGTCAAATTCTTTGATTTCGGTGATGATTTGGTTAGTTGGGTTAGGTTTTGTGAGGTAAGCACGTTTTGTCGATAATTTTGCAATGTCGAATTCTTTGATTTCGGTGATGGTTAGGTTAGGTTAGGTAAAGTTTCGTGATGTAGGAACGTTTTGTGGATATTTTTGCAATGTCGAATTCTTTGATTTTGGTGATAGTAAGGTTAGGTTGGGTTTGGTTTGGTGAGGTAAGCACGTTTTGTTGAAATTTTTGCAATGTCGAATTCTTTGATGGTTAGGTTAGTTTGGGTTAGGTTTCGTGAGGTAAGCACTTTTTGTGGATATTTTTGCATTGTTGAATTCTTTGTTTTCGGTGATAGTTAGGTTAGATTGGGTTAGGTTTGGTGAGGTAAAAACGTTTTGTTGATATTTTTATAATGTCGAATTCTTTGATTTCGGTGATGGTTAGAATAGT
Organism: Arctopsyche grandis; assembly: GCF_051622035.1. NCBI lineage: Eukaryota > Metazoa > Arthropoda > Insecta > Trichoptera > Hydropsychidae > Arctopsyche > Arctopsyche grandis. Next base: position 31,037,589 of record NC_135357.1, read on the forward strand.
TTGGGTTAAGTTTCGTGAGGTTAGCACGTTTTGTGGATATTTTTGCATTGTCAAATTCTTTGATTTCGGTGATGGTTAAGTTAGTTTGGGTTAGGTTTGGTGAGGTAACCACGTTTTGTGGATATTTTTGCATTGTCGAATTCTTTGATTTCAGTGATGGTGAGGTTAGTTTGGGTTAGGTTTGTTAAGGTTAGCACGTTTTGTTGATATTTTTGCATTGTCGAATTCTTTGATTTCGGTGATGGTTAGGTTAGGTTGGGATAGTGTCGGTGAGGTTAGCACGTTTTGTGGATATTTTTGCATTGTCGAATTCTTTGATTTTGGTGATGGTGAGGTTAGTTTGGGTTAGGTTTGGTGAGGTAAGCACGTTTTGTGGATATTTTTGCATTGTCAAATTCTTTGATTTCGGTGATGGTTAGGTTAGTTTGGGTTAGGTTTGTTGTGGTAAGCAAGTTTTGCGGATATTTTTGCATTGTTGAATTCTTTGATTTTGGTGATGTTTAGGTTAGTTTGGGTTAGGTTTTTCACAAAACGTGCTTACCTCACAAGCACGTTTTGTGATTATTTAGCAGTAGAAGAAAAAGCTCGGAAATTATTATCTTTTTAATTCCGTCGTCAGTTGATAATATAATATAATTTGTTATTTTGGTATTATAAATTGGTATAATAAGAGCAGTACCAACCAAACCAAACTGCTGGCGATGACCATGGTTTCAATAATTGTAGATTTCTAACTACAATTGAAACCAGAATTTGATAATGTAATTAATATGTATGTATATATATATACATATATATATATATATATATATATATATATATATATATATATATATATATATATATATATATATATATATATATATATATATATATATATATATATATATATATATATATATATAAATTTATATGTATATATATATATATATATATATATATATATATATATATATATATATATATATATATATATATATATATATATATAAATATATATATATATACATATATATATATATATATATATATATATATATATATATATATATATATATATATATATTTTTCCTTGTGTGTGCATTGTGTATTTTTACTAACCTCTGTTTTGGTTCTTATCCGATCGTTTTCAAACTTTGCCATTTTACTCCGCCATTACCATGGTGAAAAATAATCTATATGTATATAACCTATACACCTGTTTACTCGTAATAAATAGTTAATTTATTTATATTCGGGAAAGGTGTATAGCCGATGGACACAATTTTATATTTTCTCAAGAATTTCCGCTATGCTATTACGGGTTGCCTCGTACTTGTTCATATATAAATTGATTCTATATATGTATTTAAATTGATAGATTATAAATTTAAAAAATCATATTCAAATAGTGGTGCCAGGTTTATGCCAATAAGATGAGGAACCGTTTCAACAATGAAATCAAATAAAATGGCAAACTCAAACATAGTAAAGAATCGACTTGGTTTTTACAAATATCTAAGCATGGCCAGCAGAACTACAGCTAATACTCCGAACATATATTGAATAGGATGGTTTTTGCCAATTTAATGAATAATCGTCACAAATGGTCAAGTCTGATTAGCAGCACTACAGATAATACTCGGAATAAATTATTTTTAATCGAAGTGAACCCATTAGAGAAACCTTTTGGTTGTTAGCATTAACGCAACTACCAAGGAATGATGCTGGCTTAAATTATGTTTTTGATTTTTTGTATACATATATTTGTAAATATAATATGTATGTATGTATATGTATAATATAATCTAGTCACCAAAATGGCTTTAGTGAATAAATATGTCTACTATTATAATTACAATTAATTTTAAGCAGCTTTTACCATAATATCGATTTATTTAGCATGGATATATGTATGTAGTCATCCTTGAAAGATAGGCTAACAATTTCAGCGTTTCATTGTTTCGTAATTTTTGATTTTCAAAATGCTTTTTATTATTACTAAATTATGTTCACAATACATCTTTTATCTTTTCTAAATAGCCACTGATCTACTGATACTTTTATATTTTAAAATTTTAATTTAATTTTGTTAGTAATCATAGTATTATATTATATTATTCTAATGTTAATTTTCAGCATTAATTAAAGACTCTCTAAAGTCGACGTTATAAATCAGATTGTATTTAGGTAATCTGTGTTTATACCTGAAGGGTATAGACATTTTGTTGTAATCACCGAGACTCTTCACAAGTGTGTTAGTATGGTTATTTGTGATTCTGTCATAGAATCTACTGGTTAGTTTGTTAGTATTGTCTGTAACTGACGGAATATTATTAATGGCATGCAGTTTATTATTTTATTATTTTTAGGGATTTATTTTGTATTATTTGGAGCTTGGAAAGGTTAGTATTCGAGGCGTATTGTTTCGTAATGATAAATACTGAATATATGCAATATAAATAACATTTGAATTCCCCTTTTATATGCGAAATAAAAATGACGTTTTATACATGAATGTACAACACTGAATAAACAAAACGAAACGACTATGATTGAATTCAAACCTGTTACGACCATTGCATTTGACATTTGCGCAGTGCGCAAGTAACGATCAAAATTCATTGAAAACCTGTTATTCGCAATGGTGCAATTGTCCTCATAATGTACTGGAATAATAATAAAAATAAAAACGAAAATTGTATTTCGGAATAGTAAATAGTTTTATTTAAGGGGATGCAATTTGAGTCGCGTGTAATTCTCGTACACAAAGAGCACTCCGCTCCGAAGCGATTCATTTGTTTGAAATATTTTCAAACTTAAAACGTTTCGTCTGGTATTTTCAAAAGACCGCGCTTTCAGTTTTCAGTTTTCAGTATTCAGTTTTCAGACTCACCCATAACAATGAGTATTGTTCCCTCGCTTGGAACAATACGTGCATTATCATCGTTCAGAAAAGTACCTACGAGTACGTGCATTCGCACCAAGTCACTGAAATATTACATATGCGACCGAGATATAATTTTATATGAAAGCGGACTATAAGCGCCATAATGTAGACCATATCAATTCATGGAATCTACATATATATATTTATTTTATTCAATCAATCTATGTACACTCGTCATTACAGATCGCTCCAATGCAACGAGTGTACTATACAGATCAAGAAACACGCCACATTTTATACATAGTTCGAAATAGTCATACATAGCAAAATGTATTGCAAACATCGCATACAATACAGAGAAATATTATAATAACACTGTTCGACAAATGACGACTTTTTTTTTGGTTCAGAGACGAGATATGACTTTTCTTATAGATCTATGCCCATTAAACACGAATCTGGTAGTAAAAAGTGTTGATTGGCTCGAGATTCGGAGATATATGTATTTTTTAAATCGCGCGATTTTTCTTTATCTTGGTGTTGTTCAGTCGATTTCTCAAAATCTGTTAATTTGCTGTTCAAAATGAATATTGGAATCTATAGTCGGGTATTTTATCTTTTATTTTTAGTACTTTTCAGCTTTCAAATCTCTCCATCTAGTCGTCCAGTTCAAATCAAAAGCCAAAATTACGTATTTTCACTTGGGATTTTTTCCCACTGTTAATACTATAATATATTAAGTATTTTCTATTAAAACAGTTTATAAGAATAGTGTTCTGGCCACACTATTTTTTGTTTTCGTTTAAAAGAGTTAATTGGATGTGTGCTGAATTTTAAATATGTAAAATTGCGAGCAAAAAATTCGTATTATGTAGTAGAGCATGGATTTGTGTTTTTCATTTTTCGTGTCGAACAGTGTAATAGAAGTGCCTTTACGAATAAATAAATTGTGTCAACAATACGCGGTACGTCTCCATAACTACGCTACAACGCTCTGAATATAATCAGGGTCATCACATATTCACTACAGAAATAAAAGTTTTATTTTGATGTACATAGATTTATTTACAATTTGAGTATATGGTGGTGTTGGGCGTTGGTGGCCAATCCGTTTCTTTTCTCAGTTTGCGGATTATTTTTATTCACTTTTTACATACCTCCTTTGCGTTTCACTTACGATTACAATTCAGGAAAAAGTCACGTCTGCCATTATGATGGTGAAAAATAATCGTAATCTTCGTTCACGGTGACGTCTATTGTCCACACTGTCACATTTGTCCAGACTGTTCTGATCGTTTTTTCCCTTTTCGCCCCTCTCTCGATATGGCAAATTGAGCACTTTGCCATATTCACATCAAAGCTTACGGAGAGAATTGGTGATTAGGGGTTTTTTTATAATGTCTTAATTTTGTAAACAAAATATAGAAGAGGCTAGTTTTTAAAAAACATTTTTTTATACAATAATCATCCACAGAGACATCTATGGAGAGAAACCCGGCGAACCTTGATACAATATCTCAAGATTTTGCGAGAGAAAATGGGGAAGGAAAGTCAATTTTGCGGAAATCGTTTCAATGAACTCCATATTGAGTTTAAATAATTTTTAATTGGTATTGTTGCGTAGGGGTGGGTGGAGGATCCAAGTAAAAGGCCAAAGTCGTTTCACAGCATTTATTGATGATTAAGGAGATACACGCACTGGCAGTGCTCAGTTCAGAATGACCTGATATCGCCTACGTACCGCCTTATAAATGGTAGATCTCTCAGGACGTCTAATCTGTTTACCTATTTTATAGTCACGTATTCGGATATTTATTCCCACGACATTAGGACTCCCCGTGCCGATTATGAGAAAGGACTAATAACGGTCATTGTTTAGCCCAAATGCACTTAGAGTCCAGATATAATCCTGGAAGTAAGTGCAAGCACTTAGTTAATCCGTTAACAGATATCCGTTGATCGTAAGTGCAAGCACTTAATCCCTTAACAGATAACCCTTGAACGGTCACATAGTCTGGGATTCTATTCGCTTAATCCACGGCGTACGTAACAGTATTATATTTTTATATTCATATTTTTTGTCTTTGTGTTTTTATATTCATGTTTTTTGTCTTTGTTTTTTAATATTAATGTTTTTTTCTTAAATTTGAATTTTTATTGACATTTTATTTTACATTTTTCAATGTTTACATTATTTTTTAAATTGTTGTGTTGTCTTTTAATTGTATATAAGTATATAAATTTTATTAAAATTCATCGAAATTGTATATTATTTAAAAATAAACACTTCATAAAAATAGTTGCGAAATAAACGCTAAAAATGAACATTTTTAATGCCCTAAAACGCTAAAATGCAAAATGAAAATGTCACAAATATCTAGGTCTGACCAGCAGCACTACAGATATACTCGCAAATATCATTATCATTACTTATAATTCAATTTTTTTCTATATTTATTGGAGTAAATATAACATTCTTTCCCCAACACTTTTTAGGACTTTCAGGGATACCATATGTTATTGTACATTAATCATACTCAAATAGTGGTGACATAGAAGGTAGGAAAGATTTTTAGCCAATTTTAATCGGGAACCGTTTCAACAATAAAATCAGAGAGATTGGCAAACTCTGATAGGAAACGATCGACCTGGAGTCACAAATACCCAAGTCTGACCAGCAGCACTACAGATACATATACTTGGAAAAATTCTTTTCAATCGAGGTCAGCTCATGGGATCGAACCCGGTGCATCTCGGTGCTACGCAGAAGCTTAACGACCGAGCTATGCTGCTGGCTACATACGTAACTTCACATATTATGTAGTAATAACAGTTACTTTTTGTACATTATCTCATATAAACTTTATTTTACCAGCAGCCTGTACTAGTGGTTAGCATATTATGTTTCGAGCAGAGTGTTCAAATAACAACATACATACATCCATATATGTACATGGAAAAAATGCTTTATCCTTTTTTACATAGAACTTTATGTATGTATGTTAGAACTACGTTTAGTTAGACTAGTGGTTAGTATATTATGCTTTCGAGCAGAATGGTCACGGTCGACCACTCTGTGGTCACGGTCAGAGAGAACCAGACCACAGAGTGGTCACGGTCAGAGTGGAACGGGTTCAAGTCCCACTAGAGTCCTGCTGCTGGACAGACTTTGGTTTGTGACTCCAGGTCGATCGTTTCCTTTCAGAATTTGCCAATTTTCTCCGATTTTCATTGAAACGGATTCGGGGGCGGAGGCTCTGGGGGTGAAGGCTCCGGGGGCGCTGATGGCGAAGGCGCTGGGGGGGGGGGGAGGGCGCCAGATTCTGGTATACATATAATTTCGGAAGAGACAGTGTATATGTATGTTTGTTTGTTCGTGACAGTCATTTTAATAGAAAAACAAATGAGTATTCAAATAAATTTATATAAAATAAAACAATTCAAATATTAGATTAGTCATGTTTAAGCGGCTTAAATTACAAATACCAAGCGAAGCCGGGTAAAACCACTAGTACTACATATACATACATACATATGTATATGGTTAAAAGGGATCGTTTTTGTAAGTAGGAATAATAACAAATTATCAAATAGGCCAAATAATTAAGACTTTATTAGTGCATTTCCTACAAAAAAATACATACATGTGCTCAAAAGGGTGCTAGCAAAATCAACATACATATTACAAAACAACAATATCATTCGGATAATTCTTGTTGTAACATCTGAGCGTTTTGTAAGCTTTTTCGAAACGGTCGCTTCCAGTTTGGTTCTTGCAGGCTTCCACAGCATCCGAGAACTTGGTGGGATCGGTCTGCTCGGGCAAAACGTCCATGTACGCCTCCTTGTTGATTTCGCCCAGGTTGTTCATCAGTGTCAAGGATTTGTAGACACAATAGCAATACCTCATCAGCAAGACATCGTTCGCGGAGAAATCCCCCATCCTGACCTGACGAACCAGATCTAGATCTACCCTGTGTTTTGCCGCACAGGTAGCTCTGGCAATGGTAATTGCTGCCCACTGCATTGGCGTTTGGGTCTGAGAAAAAATAATTAAATAACAATAATAATAAATAAACCATAAAAAAATAAATTATTACAATATATAATTATATCTTTAACATATAATTTCGAAAGAAACTTTGTATATATATATGTATGTAAGTATTTTTGGTTGGGAACTTCGAAAGCAATACAAAGTTTCTATGACGACGATTCGATTTTTTTATAAATTTAATAAAAAAAAAAATGAATATTTACTATTAGATTCGCTATGTTTACGCTGTTTATATTACAAATACTGAGCGAAGCCGGGTAAAACAACTAGTATTATATAAAATATAAACGGTTAACCGGTGAGACCGGGTAACTAGCAACACAGTTCATTGGTTAGCGTATAATACTATCAAGAGAGGGGTCATGGGTTGATCCTTGGCCCAGTGTTTCTGGCCAGACCATGGATATACATATGTATGTACATACGTGACTCCAGATTGATCAGAGTTTGCCAATTTATATGATCTCATTATTATAACGGTTCCTATTTGTAACCTATTTGTCCCCATTATTTGAATATAATTTCGAATTTATAATAATAGTGTTATAAATTTATATATAAGTACATGTAGAAATTTAACCATAGATGTCGCCTGCAGGCAAAACCCGAAATAGCACCATAGTAAATAAAAAAAATTATACATAATTGAAATTAATGAAATTTTTTGGATAAAAATAAAGAAATTCAAGGCGTATAAATATATAAGTATATACATTATTTTTCCTGAATTAAAAATGAGTAAACATAATTGGAATTGATAGTCAATGGATTTTACAATATTGAAAGTGTGTTTTCCGTTACAAATAACATTTGCCCAAAAAAAAAATCAGTAGGCATGATAAAATAACGGATCGAAAACATTACTAATAAAAAACAAATTTTGAAATTGTAATTGATTTTTTTCTTTATTCAACCCTATTTTTATTAAGCGATAAAAATCCCCGTAAATTTAGTTTATAAGTAATAACTACATTTACATAAGTATACGCAGCAATGTTATACAATTTTTAAATCTATGAAAATGGATCAATATTCAAATTTTAGTTAATCGATTACTTCTTAAGACAACTCAAATACTATTATTTTTCGGCTTATTGAAAACCCTTAAAGTATATTTTAAAATAATAATTCAATATATGTATATACATATTTAAATATAATTCAATAACAAAACATGATAAAAAATACATTACAATATGAAACAAAAGAACAGTTTTTGATGTTTTAAAATTTGATAACAATTGTTTTTTAGGTCTCCATTTGATAAAAAAGAACATTTTAGATTTTTTAATAAAATAAATACGTACATATGTACATATAAATTCGCCTATATACATACATATATATAGGCGAATTTCATTTTAAACTTCGTTTCAAATAATAAATAACTTCAATTTTGAAAAGGCAAGCAGATGTTTCCTCAGTTAGTTTTTCCGTTTAAGTTCTCAAACAATATGTTCAGTGAGATTGGTTTCACGTTTCATTTTTAGCGTAAAGAATAGTCTAGAATGTTTGCGCTTCCGTTTACAAAAACAATGTGTTTTAAAACATAATTATAAATAATTTAATATAAAATTTGACTTACCATGACACTAGCCACCCCGAAGAACACTATCGAAAAAAAGATTGCGGTTTTCATGTTTACTGGTTGACAGTAAGTAGTTATGGTTGAAACATGGTAAATGTACCCAATATATACCGCACCGAATTTTTTTGGTAAAACCCACACAATTGGGTTTGATTTGGCAAACGAAATTAAATAGCGATTAAGTGCATGATTAACTGAATAATATACACATTAATCTAAATAGGACGTACCAAAAGCTAAAGCATGTTTTATGCTTTCATATATCAAAATAAAACTGTTATATTCCGATTATTTATTATGATAATTCGATAATGTTGATCTAAATTTTAAAATCATGTCGATTTTCTAAATTTTTCTGTCGAATTTTCTTAGTATTTTTTGTCGTTTGGTAATTTTGAACCGTTCTGTATGTCGTTTTTCAGATCGAGCACAATACGCACAACATTGAATTGAAAATTATTAGGCAAATTATTATCAATTTGCCGTGAAACGTTTTCCTGTGTGTATTGTCGGTTTATTCGACGAATGTGTTATTTTCAGGTGAAAATGAACGCCGAATTGTTGATAATAACATTTTTATTGCGTTTAGGCGTATTGTAATTGATGATAATTACTTTTTCACACACAATCGTATATTTTGGGTAATTGAGTGATAATAATTGAAAACGATCAAAAAATGGTGCTTCTTGAACATATCATTCTGATATGTTATATCGCATGGTAATAATATAACATATCAGAATGCATATGTTACAGTGAAACTGTTATTGTCAGTGAAATTATAATTTCACTAGTGAGATTATATCAGAGTTTGCCAATTTATCTGATTTCATTGTTGAAGCGGTTCTTTCATTAAATTGATTTATTATGTTTGGTGAGCGTTAGGACATATGTACATATACACACAGAAAAGCGTCTTTACATATACATATAGTAGCGAGCTCATTATATGTAAGTAGCTGAGGATAAACACTTGATAAAATCATATATATTATTATATCGCTATTCTGTCTGTATGTCTGTTTGTCTGTCTGAGATAACGCTCACCGTATTATAATATTCGTTTCGATTCGATATACATATGTACGTCACAGCTAAACTACTGCCAAAACGTATATACAATACAATACCAAAAGAAAAAAAAACTTATATATTATATATACTGATTGCTACTAATGTTTCCGGTTTTTTCAGAGAAATTCCCGCCATCTATTGAAAATTTATTTAATTAATTAATTAATTGGTGTTTAATATTCTTTATATGTAGGTAGACTTTGTATGTAACCTTCGTTCGTTGGGTCGTAAATTCGTGACGTCATCGCACAAATAATTCGATTTTTTTTCGATTCAAAGGATTCGAAGTCTCCGGGGGCAAAAGTGTCGAAGGCGAAGCCGCCTTCGCGCCAGGAGCGAAGCCCTAGGAGGGCGCAGCCAACGGATTCTGGTATACATATAATTTCGTATATATATAATTTTTTATAAGAGACTTACTTACTATATATGTTTGTTTGTTCTTGACAGTTAATTTAATAAAAAAAAAACAAATGAGTATTCAAATTAATTGATATAAAATGTTTACTATTAGATGAGTCAGGTTTAAGCGGTTTATATTACAAATACCGAGAGAAGTCGGATAAAACCATTAATTAAATATATTTAAAATGTATTTGAAAAAAAATTGGACCGCGAAGGGATCGAATATATTACCGACGACACATTTCTTTTAATTTTTTTTTATCTTATAACTTAATATGCCAACACCCATGCGATGATATGTCATCAGATACAACACTTAAGTACTATACAAATATATTGCTGTCGATTCCCTCATCACTGAGGATCGTGACTATGATGTCCGGTCAACCAGCTGCCTCAATTCAGTTCTAAATTCGGCCAGGCGAAGACTTGCTACCGTGGAAGCGCTCGTCGCTGCAGATACTTGGTCAGTTCAGCGTGCGGGGGATCTGCCTCTGGCTCTTCTGCCTTCAACGCTACCAACCACAACCAACCGCTCCAGGCTCTCCTCACCTCTTCGTGCAATGTGGCCGAAGAACTGCAATATACGTTTCAGGCATATTGTTGACAGTCTATCCTTGATTTTTAATTCTTCAAGAATAGACACATTCTTGCGTTTGTCGGTCCAAGGCACGCGCAGTAGCCGTCTCCAGGACCACATCTCAAAGGCATCGATTCTCCGTCTATCCGCCGCCTTCATGGTCCACGTCTCGACACCATAAAGGCAGACAGAAAAAACGAGACTCTTCACGAGACGGATTTTGACAGCAGTTGTAATGGCTCTATTCTTCCAAATCTTCGTTAGTTGTGACATTGCCGATTTTGCTAATGTAATCCGGCGCCGTATTTCCAATTCGCTGCCGCCGTTGTTAGATATGAGTGACACCAGATAGACAAAATTATCGACCACCTCTATAAAAATAGGTAATTATTAAAAATTCAGTCTCCTTGTACCAATTTCGCCTATGTAATAATTTCGTTAAGCGAAAAGTTTTCCATACAATACGAACGAAAGATAATGCAATTGTACAGAGTTCGCGGTATTATATTCGTCGTTTTCCAAGTCCTTTGTCTGAAGGAAGTGGGAGGGGAGGGGAGGGGGGTGGGGGTAGGTAGTGGGTGGGAGATTTTGTTTGTTTTAGTTAGGCATTTATTCAGAATCAAGTTAACAATCACGATGGCCCAGATATGATGGGGTTATTTCAGGTAAAATTTCATGCGAATTCTGAAGCATCCCGCGTTATCTCTGCGACCTTTCGACCCGCGAGTCGAATAATTAACCTTTAAGCCGCAATATTATATTACGAGAGTTTATTCTGCACGCCAATCTTGATGAAAGCGTGTAGTTTGAGTAGCTCCGGAGTGGCCCATTAACGTCGTCTCAGATGAATTTCATTTACAATAGACACGTGCAAAGAAAAATAAAATAAGCAAATTGAATGTTGGCGCTGTGAGAATTTTTCCTAAGCGTATTTTTCTTTGATATTTCATATTTAATATGTACACTTGTGAAATGTGTCGTTCCAGTTAGCACATTAAAATTCAATAACCTTTTCAGCTCCGCACGAAAATACGCTTTTTTTCTTCACTCCTCTCACACAGATGCGTATCAGCTGAGCTGAAAAAAGATATTGAAAATTTCCAACGAGCAAGGAAAATTATTTCAAATAATCGCAAACGTTTCAATATGGAAAATTTGCGATTTTATTATATTTCATTCTACATTGATGTGATGCTTTATAAGGTGTGAATTTTTGAATATATTTCACTTCATTCTCATCAATTACTTTTTAACAGGCTTCCAATCACACAGGCATAATATTACAGCATATAATATTGTTGGGTAGGGGTGGGTTCAGGATCCAAATGAAAGGTCAAAGTCCCTTCATAGCATTTATTCAACGATTCAGGAGGTCCACACGTAACCACCACTCACTCCAGAATACTCTGATTGACCTGCTTATAAAGGAAAAGTGGCACAGCATAGATACCCAGATCCATTAATGCATCTATTTTCTAGTCACGTAGTCTACCCTGGCGAGTCACACGCACTCGCCCGAGTCTACGAGAACTCCAGCGTATACCTTGTTCGGGCTCTTATTGAGCCCCGTTAGCCTAATCCAGGAGTCTCTATTGTTCACCCACGAATGCACAGATAGTCGATACTCTCTCTCATGTTCCCACGTTACAGTAATGTATACGCTACAGTAATATATAAGTTATAATATATACGCATATGTAATGTATACGTTACAGTAATATATAAGTTATAATATATACGCATATGTCATACTTACTAGAAAAATAATAACTGACAGTTTGGTTGGATTTAATATTAAATACCGACTAGTGTTGGAGCCGATGACCTATCATCGCATGGGTGTTGGCATATTAAGTTATTAAAAATAAAAAAAGGTTTCTTTTCTGTGTTTGATCCATACGCAGTCGAATTTTTTTCAACTATTTTTTAAATATATTTAATTTTATATTTATATTTAATTGTTAAATATGAAAAAAAATAGTAAACAAGCTAAGAAGAGGTATGTAAAAAACTACTCACCTACCTACCCGTAAACAATATAAAACATGAATAGAAAAAAATAATTAATTAATTAAAAAAATTTTCAATAGATGGCGGTAAATTATCTGACAAGAGGAAACATTGGTAGCAATTAGTATATATAGAAGTTTTTTATTTTGTTATTGCATTCATATAAACGTTTTGGCAGTGGTTTAGCTGTGACATACATATGTACATATGTATGTCGAATCGAAACGAGTATTATAGTACGGCGAGCGTTATTTCAGACAGACAGACAGACAGAATAGCGATATTATATATGTACATATGGCTTGGTGTAAAGATATTGTATGTCCATTTTTGAATTTGTATCGAATTTTTAGTTTGTAGATGATGGAATAATTCAAGTTTTTCCTTTCAAGGTAATTTATGTGCTAAACATAAATAAACCCTCGTCATATTTGTACCCTAGAAATTTTGTGTAAATATGTGTTATTTTAACAAAAAAAAGAGTTCAGAACGATGACTGGTAGACCCAAATCAGAATATTCTAATTGAAAATTCTAAAATTGCTTTACTTACGAGTAAAATAAAAAAATGTTTTGTCTTCTATATATGTATTACAATTCAACAATACTGTGAAGGGAATAAAATTGAGACGACGAGTTCGTGCAAGCGAACGACGCGGTGGACCATACCATAACAATTCACTACCACTACTTCAGGTAGGGCCGATTCCAGTTTTTGAACTTCGCTAATTTGAGTGAACAATATCAATATGGACAAATATTTGAATTTATTGTAAATTAATTAATATTTTATTTAAAAGAATTTAGGTGACTAGCCTACTCCCTCTAGTATAATAACGGCACACCACTGGTATGTACCTATACATACATACATATGTACATATGTATATTCGATGGATGGAACTGCTACACCAACCGCTATAAATTAAATTCATTATATATTATATTTTTTATTTATTATTATATATTTTTTAATATTAAAATGATTTATTTCCATTATGGGTTCTACCCCAATATGACATTTGTTTGTACTTTATATAAATTTAGAACAATATTATTATAAATTTGGAATTATATTCAAATAATGGTGACAAATAAGGATAGGTTGTCAATTAGTTTGGAACTGTTTAAATAATAAAATCAGATAAATTAGCAAACTCTGGTAGGAAACGAACGATCTGGAGGCATATATGTACATACATACATACACACACATTTTCAATTGAACAATATTTACAGATACAAATCTAACCAAGGATCACTGATATTAAACTTTTCGATATAATCATGTGCGTATAACCGTATTTAAAATTCTCAACGATCAAAATAGAACACAGAATTTTCTTCAAAATAATTAACTTCAGATTTATTACGTATAGAATTTTATTAGAATAATTAAACTTCAGATTTATTAGGTATTTAATATTTAGCCAGCAGCATAGCTTGGTCGTTAAGCTTCTGCTTAACACCGAGAGGTGCAAGATTCGATCCCATGAGCTGACCTCGATTGAAAATAATTTTTTCAAGTATATGTATCTGTAGTGCTGCTGGTCAGACTTGGATATTTGTGACTCCAGGTCGATCGTTTCCTATCAGAGTTTGCCAATCTCTCTGATTTTATTGTTGAAACGGTTCCCGATTAAAACTGGCTAAAAATCTTTCCTACCTTCTATGTCACCACTATTTGAGTATGATTAATGTACAATAACATTTATGTACAATTCATAGATTTGCGAGTTTTCAGTAAATTCTGCATTGTTTGTAATTGACCAGGAAGGCGCATTGGGGTTACCTGTAAGGCCTTCCTGGTATATATGTAAAAAATAAAATAAGAATATATAGACTTTAAATTAGACAAAAAACTAATATGATACGCAACTTTAGAATTTTAAAATTGTATATTTATATTTAGAAACCACTATTATTTGCTACCGACATTTTCTTTGCAAATTATGTTTTGTACATTAATTTACGTCAGAGTTAAATTCATTAATACATAAAATAGAATATTAATTGCATTAAAAGAATTCACGAGCATCTGCAAACTTTCTGCCTTTAACCCCTTTAATTCCTACTACCATCCTAGTTATATCGTGGCGGTTCGTTAAAACGAGTCAACGCCTCTTGATTGGAGTCTTGGCCGATAACATTTATTTGAAAACAAAAGCACTGTCTAGAGTCTAGACTGCTTCTTCATCCATCTCGTTGTGTATAAATTTCAAAGGGAGATTGTTACAGAAGTTCAAAGTACTCCTGCATTTGCTTGCTCTTCCTAATGTAAATATCATTAAAAGTGAACGAACAGCCCTGCTTTGCAGTAATTGAAAAAGTGCGGTTGCGAATAAGTTAATAGTTTATTCCATAATAAAAACATGATGGTATATCTAAGTGTTATTTATGTATAAACATATGCAAACGCCAAAAAAACAAATGCGTAAAAACTATATCTATATATATATATATATATATATATATATATATATATATATATATATATATATATATATATATATATATATATATATATATATATATATATATATATATATATATATATATATATAAAAATCAATGTTTGTCTGCCTGTCTCGAATAGGCTCCTAAACCACTGAACAGATTACGATGGAACTTTTAGGATTTGTTTTGTGCATGTCCGGGAAGATTACTGTGAAAAAAAACCAGGATAAAACGTCTTTATAATAGTATTCGTAAGTATGATTTTATCGACGCGAAAGTATGAAGCGCTAGTGTGTAGGTAAGGAAATATTTACGTTGGTAATTGACTTGCGCGCACGCATGCCAACGTACAAATACATTACGTACCACTCATACCAACCTGACATTACGTACCACTCATAACAATCCTACATATGTATATAAATCTATGTTTGTCTGTCTGTCACGTATGCGTTCCCATACTTTACTATAATTTAATTTGATTATTAAGTATTCTTTTCAAACCGAAACATTCACTTATCGAAACGAATCGAGAAACGTGAACGGGAATTGGAATTGCATGCGTTATTTTACGATGAAACGATGTAACTTTCAGGATTCAGGCCAAAAACAGGAACGGAAACAGGATTGAGTGGCATTGCAATGCAATAATTTCAAATGTTTTCGCGTCGCGGCATGCGTTGTTTTGTAAATAGGTTTTTGATCTACATATTTTTCCTATTATGCTGTCGATTAACATTAGAATAATATAATACTATGATTACTAACCAAATTAAATTAAATTGTAAAATAGAAAATGATCAGTAGATCAATAGCTATTAAAATAGATATAAGATGTATTGTGAACATAATTTCGTAATAATAAAAAACATTTAAAAATCAAAAAACCATGCGTTGTTAGGGTTAAATAAACAAATAATCGAATAATTTCAAATGTGTTCGCTGTGTTCGTTTTTCGGACAAATGGGAACGGGGACGGGAACGAAAACGAGAATGGGAACGGGAACAGGAATTGCATGCGTTATAGTGGCATTGCAACGCATGCCGGGTTCAGCTAGTTTATTTATAAAACTGGTGTAATCGAGATTTCCCATAAGTGGTCATAGTGATGCGTCACTTTGAAGAAAATAATAAAATAATTTGACCATGATATCTTGACATGAACACAGAGTTTATTTAAATGTATGCCAATGTGAAGACTTAAGACTGTTCTTTATTATTACAAGCTTTTTATTAGATTCACTATGTTAGTTCAGTGACATTCCTGCCCGTCAAAAAATTGCGATCTGATTTTGAACCACCTCCACTCTTCAGGTTGCTTTGATATCTTACCGACGGATACGGGGGCTTAGTAACATTGAAGTAAGTTAATATCTCCGAAATTAAGCTAGAGGACTTTAATGATTAACTAACTTATTCAAAATTACATTGGAATCTTGTGTCAGATTGAATCAATAACAGCTAGCTATTCAAACACGTCTTTCTATCGCCTCTTAATGACTCACAGGCAAAATAGTAGTTACTTTTTTACTCTCATTTACTGTCATCTCATATAAACTTAACAAATACTTTCTGACATACGTTTTAAATTCACTAATAAGTTAAATAAAGTAAAATGTTGGCCCAACTATTGAAATGCTTTGGCCAAATCATAACCTCTACGTAATACTACTAGAGATGCCCTGGAGCATCCATACTCCTCATTGGAAGATCAATGGAAATCGCGATCTTCAGGAATGAGGGTATCGACAAGAATATATTTAGGATCAAGACTATTTGCTGTTGGGCAAGTGTACGGTGACATTGGCAGAGAAACATTACTAAATATTCTGTGCATTGAAGAATTATACTGTTCTAAATTAAGTGACATAAACATAAAAATAAAATAATTATAGTAAAAATAGCTTTTTATTACTGCTATTTTTCGAAAATGTACAGTATTTGACAAGGCATCTAATCGATTTCAAGTTTGTGCTTGGGTTAGGTCAGCATCTTCGTAAAAGAATTCCTTAAGAACCCATGATGATATAAATATGTATGATATAAAGCGACAAATAAATATATTTTTAAATAAATGAATGAATGAAAGATTATTCAAGTTTATATTCATTGATAATAATAATAAATCAAGTGGTTAATTTTATTAAGAAACATTTTTCCCATATAAATAATACACGCTTCATATATTATAATGATATAGCCAGAGTCAAATTATAGGATCGCTTGCAACTCGATATTGACGTAGATATTTACGACCTACAAAATGACTTCCGCAACGTGTTAATTAATTAATTAACATCACAGATGGGAGGGGGTTAACCTTGATTGACGTCGTAAATTCAATTTATTGGCGCCAAATTTGCGACCCCGTCGCATTTTGGGGTCAAATATGGCGATAATAATAAACGAAAACGTATCGGGGTAAGCAAGAGTTTAATAAATCATTGTGTATTTTACGCGCATTCAGAACCTAGCGTAAATATTGGCAATTTAATTTGAGAACTTTTGGAACTTTGAGATGCTACGAAGTTTGCTCTAGCTTTCCACCGAGAGGCTTCCCAACAGGTGGTACTCGGATTCCTTGTTTAATCTTGCATGTTTAAATTACAGTATTTAATTATAGTGAGCCACAGCTAGAAGGTTCGTAGTTCAAGTTCGATTTTCTCTATGAGTATGTCTATCGCTGCTGGCTATAATATGCTGGTTAGAAAGTTTGTTTTGGAGGAATAAACAATGAAATTTGAGGTTATGAGTTGCTGCCGGAAATATATATACTCATTTATGCCGGGAACCTTACAGCTTAGAATAGTTTATTAATACTGAGATTGCTTTAATGATTTGCTTTAAGAATAGTTTATCAATGTATGATTGTCCATAAATGAGTTTATGTATTTACAGAAATGAACTTTTCAATCATCAGATAAATTAAATCAGCTGATAACTAAAAATAATTGTATGTGATGTATGTACATATGTAAGCTTATTGTAAATCATATTAACAATTAGATACAACATAACTTCTTATTGAATACTTATCTCGCAGATAAAACTCACTGAAGAGATAAACAGTGAAATATCAGATCTGACATATTTAGCCAAAAATCAACATATATATCGTGTATTACAAAGCTTTTGAAGCTAGACGCCAAATTTGAAATTTATACATATATACATATGAGAGTTAAAACTATAAATATTTAAATATTAGAGATAACGAGAACCTATAGAGCAAATTTTATAAAATATAGAGTGAATTATATGCGTTTAAACAATTAAAATCTGATATGGCCATATCAAGGCGAAAAGGTTGAAGATAGATTATAGTAGCGTGCCGTCACCGTCATAGACGTCACCGTGCCCGAGATTGTGGATATTTGATACGCATTGTATACGATATTTTATCTCCAACGTAATGGCAGACGATACATTAACGTATATTGATGACCAAAGTGAGCAATATGGCAAAGTATGAAAACGATCGGATAAGAGATAAGAGATATAAAAATTACCACTAACACGAAAACCATGTGAAATGCAAAGGAGGTATGTAATAATAAAAAGGAATTAAAAATAGTAAAGTAAACAAAAATAAAGCATGGAAATAACACAAAGTGAAGAACAGAAATGATGAAATATGAACAATTAAATGTGAGAACACATTTAAATCTCAAAGTGAACAATCCCTAAAACAGATCAGCCTATATCAGTTACGTATCCGATACAAAGTAATGTTATATGTAGATCCCACACCACCACTGAGTTCCCAAGATCTACAATTAAAGTAATATAAGACCTGTATAATGCAACAAAAACTAGATATGAATATTTAATTCTAAAATACTTCGATTCTTTAGAGTAAAAGTACTATGTACATATTTCCTGTTCAGGTAAAAATATAAAAAAAATATTAGGGTATAAAATCTATAATTTATATTGCATGTAAAAAAAGTAAAAATTCAGTCTGATTCGGTTAGCGGTTTTTGAGATAATTGAATTCAAAAATTTAAAAAAAGAGGACACCTATGTATAAGGGGAGGTACCATTTCCGGACAACTAAAAAACTTCACGTCATATCGATAAGAATTTTAGTAACCGATACTAAGTTTCAGTTCGATAGGATTAACGGTGTTCAAAAAATCCCCAAAATACACACACACACACACACACACATTTTAGACCATGAAAACGTGATCAGTGATCGATTCTGAGTTCGGATCACTCAAAATCTCGAGGTCGAATTTTCGCATGATTTCAAAACTTCATATACTGTTACTACTTACATATGTAGATAGAATAAAAATATAATAAAAAGATAGAGATGTTAAAAATTGATATCATCAAATCGATAAAGATTGCTATTTAAACCGCACCTCAGTACGAGAGCCAGTCAGAACATATTATACCAAATATGCGCTCTTCTCGAATTTAGCGTGCTTAAGTGCTTTCGAATATACATACATCCATACATACATATGTATGTACTAGTGAAGTTAAAATATAAGATTCAGTGTTTTAACGGATATCTTCATTTCTCCTAACTTGTGTTAGAACTTAAAATAAAGAAGTATCGATTGGGATGTTGACTGAATAGTCATCCTAAACGAATCTTAAAAAAAATACAAATAACAACATACATCCATATATGTACATGGAAAAAAATGCTATATCATATTTTTACATAGAACTTTATGTATGTATGTGTGTTAGAACTACGTTTAGCTAGACTAGTGGTTAGTATATTATGCTTTCGAGCAGAGTGGTCACGGTCGATCTCTCTGTGGTCACGGTCAGAGAGAACCCGACCACAGAGTGGTCACGGTCAGAGTGGAACGGGTTCGAGTTACATTAGTGTCCCGCTGCTGGTCAGACCTTGGTTTGTGACTACAGGTCGATCGTTTCTCATCGGAATTTGCTAATTTTACTGATTTTTATTGAAATTGGCATCTCCTTTCCTATGCCTCTTGCTAATCTCAAGTTATTCAGCGTCTTGTGGTTCGCCAATTTGATTATAAAAATGCTGAAAAATATTCTCCATAGATGTCACTGTGGATGTTTGTATGAATTCGCTTATGTATATTGATTGAACATATTGTATATGTAAATAAGTGCAGTCGTCGCTTTGGAGCGATCTGTAAAGGCGACGACATGGAAAAATATCGTATTTAAAATTGGTTTACATCTGAGATTATCTCTCGCATATCAGCAATGCTTATCACATATCAATAATAAATGTAATTCTGTGTCTAAATAAAATAGGCGAATTTACTTCAGCCTTTTTAATTTTTAAATACTATTTTTAGTCCTTGAAAAGCTTCTTTCTCATTAATAATAAGGTTGTTGTTTAGGCAAAATTACCCAACTGATTGCACGACAAATCTTAATTAACAAATTGTCTAATATTATCATATTATTATGCAATTAAGTACACTGTTCGACAAATGACGGCTTTTTTTTTGGTTCAAAGACGAGATATGACTTTTCTTATAGATCTATGCCCAGCAAACACGAATCTGGTAATAAAAAATGTTGATTGGCTCGAGATTCGGAGATATAGGTGTTTTTTAAATCGCGCGATTTTTCTATATTTTGGTGTTGTTCAGTCGATGTCTCAAAATCTTTTTTCTCAAAACACTTTTTACTACCAGATTCGTGATTACTGGGCATAGATCTATAAGAAAAGTCATATTTCGTCTCTGAAACATTTCTTGTATCGAACAGTGGTATTTATGTATTTTTCAAAATTACTTTTTATAATTATATTTTAATAATCACATAGTTAGGAATAGAGATATGCATAATTATAAAACTAGAAATTGGAATAAATTCATTATTATAGAGTTAAGAAAGCAAAAACTGCAGGAGGTGTTTTCCACAGAGGTGTTCAAATATACAATGCTCTTCCTGAGAGCATTCATTAGAGGTGATAGTAACATTGGTGCTTTCTTGAGGGGTGTTCATGGATTCCTCTGTGGAAGATGACGTAATTATATATGTAAGTTTAATAAAATGCTATGCTTGGAATTATATTATATTATTTTAGGGTTACTAATTACAGTTTTGTGTAATTTTGTTAACTATGTTATATTATAGTTATTAGTTTAGGTTTGAAATTGTTAAATGTTAAGTAATTCATTAGCAATTTGCTATTTAATAAATAAATAAAGTTTTAACATTTGAAAATGAATAAATTTTTAACCGAAGACGAAACGCTCTCGTGATACAATTTCTCAAAATATGCTAGTTGATGGTTTTTCGATGTATGCCAACAATGTCATTTAGCAATACATTAGTACCATTTTATGTAAAATTACCCGACCATTCGTCATATTATATCGTCCACAAGTATTCCCATGTGAAGTATATAAATACACACATTGGGTTAGGTCGAGAAGAAGGGGCATAAAAATGAATCGTTGGACTTTTCCACGGCCATCGCGAAGACTCAAAAGACTCCAAGGCGATTGGACAAGAGTACTTTCACCATTACAGCCGAGTCGGAAGACAGTTACGAAAGGATTTGGAGAAGCTGGCTGGAGCAAAACACGCGTAAACTCATCTCGAGATTCGTCCTATAGTCGTACATGAGGAACGAGTCGTTTTACGACGGTCCTATGGCGTCGTTGATTAAGACCCAGAAGATGCGAGAGGAGTGATAAGGAAAATCGGTCAAGGGGAAAAAACGCAACTGGGTAATGTCGACGAACTGTCTCATTATGCGAGCTTAGCTGGCACTTTTTTCTTCACACACTCCCCCTCCCTCCCAGTTTTTGCTCTTCGATTACGCCCTTTCTCACCCCTTGCTTCTCGTCGTTTGAAGTGTGAAAATTTACGAGGCTGTCGAATCCGACCCGGATGTCTTTCTCGAAGCTTCAATTTGGGGTTGTATCGTGATCGTGTACCCGAACGTGTTAACTTGGTGTGAGAGAATCGCTAAGCCAAGATGTGACAGAATGTCAATGTATCGAATTCACTTTACTACTTATGTAATACTCAAAACATATAAACACTTTATATAACACCCACGATAGTCGTTGGCTATTTTGATAAATATAATACCTACATATTTATTAAAACCAATTGATGCTAAAATTATATATTTGTATGTTTATTGGTGAAAAGAAGCACCACTGAGGTTCACAGATACAAAAGGAGCAAATTTTACAATATTGCATATATATTCGGTCTCCGTGACGAGCCGGAATGTTAAATTACCGAAAACGCAAATATCGGAAGGCAAATATCGAAAATCGAAAGATCTTAAGTCGAAAGATAAAAAAAAGGGTGCATGGTAAACAGTACATACTCACGTACATACTCACTTAATTTGCGCGAGCAGGATACAACAGGAACAAGAGGAACAGGCTTTTCCTCCTGTATTAATGTGCGCGCGCAGAATACGGGAGGAAAAGCCTGTTCCTCTTGTTCCTGTTGTATCCTGCTCGCGCAAATTAAGTGAGTATGTACCGTTTACCATGCACCCTTTTTTTTGATCTTTCGACTTAAGATTTTTCGATATTCGATCTTTGCCTTCCGATATTTGCGTTTTCGGAAATTTAACATTCCGGCTCGTCACGTAGACACATGTATAATATGTACTTACATTGATGTCATTCGGATAGTATATCCGTCTTTGCAACGGCGTTCATGTGATTTAACCATTGAAGTAGAATGGGTAGAAGCGCTCTCAGCTTCCAAAAAGGTTGCTACTAAAACCCCGTGCAGACGGAGATTTCGGCTGTTTTTCTCAGTTGCAGTAGGATCTCTGTAGCAGTAGGATCTCTTTGAAATAGGCTCTACTAGTGAAATTGGGTGGTAGTATTAGTTTGACAAAGTCCGAACATATGTATGTGCACGTGCTAGATGTTCGGACCAGCCTCACTCATTGAAAAACAGTTATTATTACTTTATCTACATTGAAGTAGTATGCATAGAATTTCTCTCAGCCCCTAAAAATGTTGCCACAAAAAATCCGTGTGCCCGGAGATGTCAGCTGTTTTGTCCAGTTGTTGTAAGGGACGATCACTTCCACGAATTTTTTTTCCTCACTCTTTTGTCTCTCTTCTGACTTTCCGTCTCTCTCTTCGATGGCTCGCTTTTAAGCGATACTTTTGTTAGGAATGACTATTCTATATATTATACTTAAATGGATTTAACCTATGTATGCAGTGGCGGACTGGCCATACAAGCGAACATGCCCGATGGCATGTGGGCCCCACTATCTGTTAGAAAATATGGGCCCTCAGTAAAATTAAATAACTTTTTAACTATTTCACGTGTGTAAACATTTATAGGATATTGCACTTTGGGACCTAAAGTTTGGGTATTTCAACAAAACAAATTTCTTACGATATACACAAACAACTAATGAACCGATCCTTGCTTTAACAGCCCAAGGATCGGTTAACTTTTTTTATTAGGCTCGAAATGTAAGTTTCAACATTTGCGTGGGCCCTTTTGCTGGGCCCATTTCTAACCTCAATATTATGTATATATCAATACCTATGTAACTACCTACTGAAATAAAAATGGGAGTAAACAAATTTCCGTGAATAATATAAACTGAATTGCTTAAAATAATTTTGATAGGACGATTCATCATCAACCAGCGATTTAAATTTACTTCATACTTTCAAAATAACATTTGATTATACTTCGACGATATAGTAAGATTTAAATACACAATTTTAAACAGTTTCCGAATATAAAATCTATTCGTAATCTAGACACATCCATGTATATAGAAATATAGGATAGGGGCCCCCTCCCCAAAATCCCGATTAACATTAATTGAAAATATTATGCATTGTTTTCAGGGACGTAATTGGGGGGGGGGGATAGGGGAAGTACTCGCCCCCCTAAATTAAGGAATAGCGTGATTTAGAAAATATTATGAATTTAATGATTAATGAGATACTACGGATCTATGAATGCTACATTTATTTCTTATGTATGTTACTTTTGGGTAACTAATAAAATAATCGCTGCTATGTGCTATGAAAAAAAAAATGATTATTTCAAAGCTAGTATATTTTGGTTTTTAAGTGGTAAGCCTTGGGTAAAATTCTTAGAAATTGTTAACGTTTATTATTCCGAAAGTTCGTATATTTTTTGTTTTCAAGAAAAATTTTATATAAATATTTTACTGAATCGGTTCAATCACAAATGATTTTATTTCTCGTATTTTTTTTTATTTTTTGTATTTGCAGACGTCCATTCTCTCACAAAACAACGAATGAGATGGATTTAAACTTCATGTGTAACGAATTCGGTTCAAAAAAAGTTTTAGTTATTTAATAAAATTGCTTTCTGACCAAAACCTTATCAAATTTAGTACATAAAGAAGACAAATATAATTTTTCAGCTTGATACGTTCAGGGGTGTGGTTAATTTTTTTTTTAATTTTTTAAGAGGAAAAAACCCCCCTTCTGGTTAATTAAATTTGATGATTTTTTTGTTATTATATTTTCATCATATTGATACAAGGAATTATACATAAAATCGTGAAGAGCAGACATATTTAAAGTGTCGATCAAAATAGTGGAAGAAAAATCCGGTAAACTGCCAACAGGAGTAAACTGTCACTTTCGGTTAGCCGGTGTTCACGAAATTTTATATATGTATATAACTTGGCATTAGGTTTATAATTATAGATATGAAATGTCAGTTCAATACGTCGAAAAGTTTCCGAGAAAAAAATAAAAATACCTCGATCTTATAGGGTAAAAGTACTACTTCTGGTTGAGATAAAAATAATTTTATATACATATATGTACATATATAAAATAATAAAAAGACACACAGAAACACACACTCAGACACACAGAGCCGCACACATTTTTCTATATTATGTAAACGTGATCAGTGATCGATTCCGAGTTCGAATTTTCGAATGATCACAAAACTTTATCTTTATCTTTATAAAGTGAAAAGACAGTCGGTAGAAATTAAGTTAATTGACTTTTTTTTTTTAGTGACTCAGTTTGATGGTCGATTTTTGTTGACTATGTGAAGATTTTTGAAAAAAAATTTTCGCCTGCGGCGCTTTTTTCGTTTTTTACATAATATTTTTTTATAATTATTTTATCAAAAATAAGCTTATCTTATTATATTTTATAACTCAATAAGGTGTATGCAAAGAATATTTTCCATTTTTATTCCGATATAAAACAGATTTTTTGAAAAAAAATTCAATTTGACCAATCTTTGCCTGCCCCCCCCCCCCTGATGAACGTCCCTGATTGTTTTCTACCGAAAGTAAAAGCCGCTTTTATACCGCATTCTTTTATGATGCATTCTATTTACCTAGGACAAGGGTTAAAAAGAAATATACAATGTAATTTATGGATCTATATTGTTTTTGCCATTTTTCTTGTACTTAAATGTTTATTCCCATTTTTGAAAATTTTTTTTTACCCTTGATATTTAGCGTGATGGAAAGAAGAAATTTTTTTTATATGGGGGGGGGACAATTTCTTTTAACCCTGGGTGGGGGCCCCCTTTGACTCATGGCATGTACTAATTTCAGTCCCAGTCCGCCACTGTATGTATGTATGTATATCCTAACCTAACTCCAGTTGCAACTTTATAGATATATAAATATATGAAACTGGATGAACTATATAATATACATTTAAATAATTTCATATTGAAATATTTAAAATAACTCCAAACGGACCAAAGCGCAAATCATCACTTTCTTTATAGGGCCCTTTTACGACCTTCCGCCCTATTGTCCTTGAGTGCAATCAATTTTTAATCTGTAAAGTCGACGCTTTTTGATAAGGTTTAAGCACCTAGCAAGTGCGTATATCCGACTGATATCGCAGTCGAAATAAGAGTTAGGGGATATGGGGATTTTCAGTAAAGCCTTTTGCTTAATTGGATTTTTGATTTGCTCTGCAATATAGAGCTCGTTCACTGGCTAAATCCCTTTGTAAGGGATCCCAGCTGCCTTTTCATACGCGGACAAAATCGAAAGAAACGGTCGCAATTAAGGCGACCAGAGCCTTAGGGTAGCCATCCACGTAGATACTAGTCGGACTATGATATTTGTCGTAGTTAAATATATAATTCAATAATTATTGCTGAAAATAATATGCAATATTGAATCACAATGGTTGACTGCAAGTAAAATGCTTAGATGAAAAACTGTATGACTTTTGAAGATACTCTTCTTCGAACAGTTGCCTATTGAGCTTATATTGTGCACAAGGCTTTTTAAACATCCGAAAACATTTTCATATGCGGTGCGTACTTTTTTTAATAAATAATATTTAATGCTGATAATAATAATATTTTATATGTGATAGAATAATATTTTATATCTGCTATTCCAATCTTGATATATATGTATGTACATAACTCATATTTTAGATATTATACAACGTTTTTAAAGTACAAGTCATCTATCATCCCCCCTCCTCAGTGGTTAGCGTAAAATACTTTGTATTGTGTGGTCACGGGTTCTATTCCTAGTTTTGGTGCTGGCCAAACTTTTGATATGTCACTCCAAAGTCAATCGTTTCCTTCCAGAATTTGCCAATTTATCTGATTTCATTGTAAACGGTTCCAACAAATTGGCAATCCTGTCCTATTTTTTGCAAAATTTGAGTACACAGCATCTCATAATTTGTTGATATTTAAAAATGCTGCAAAATTTTGTGTAGGTATAGATGTTTCTATGACGATTGTAATGTTTCATGATCGATTTTTGTCGATCTTGAATAATACTGTTGCGTAGGGGTGGGTGGAGGATCCAAAGAAAAGGCCAAATTCGCTTCACAGCATTTATTGGTGATTAAGGAGATACATGCACCGCCAATGCTCCATCCAGAATGCCTTGATATCGCCTACGTACCGCCTTATAAAGGGTAGATCTCTCAGGACGCCTAATCTGTTTACCTGTTGTATAGTCACGTATTCGGATATTTATTTCCACGACATTGGGTCTCCCCGTACCGATTCTGAGAAATAACTAATAACGGTCATTGTTAAGCCTAAATGCACTTAGAGTCCAGATATAATCTTTGGAAGTAAGTGCATGCACCTAGTTAATCCGATAACAGATATCCGTTGGTCTAAGTGCAATTCGCTCAATCCGCGGCGTACGTAACATTGCCTCCCTCTTAGGTCAAATCGTCCCGATTGACCAACAAATCCTAACTGATAAATCTACAGTAGTTACATTTATCTCTGATATCAGTCACAGTTACATTTACAATTACAGCTGTCAAGTACCCGTTTATAAAGGACAGGTCTCTCCCTGCATCTTCGACGTCCGGTTACTTCCCTATTGTTTAGGCACGTACCCGGATATGCATTCCCACGGCACTCAGTCCCATGCTATCGCTGTCAGTTCTGAGAAGGGACCGGGTGCTGTTACTAAGCCAATTCATTAGTCATTGCTTAGACAAATCTTTTCGTGTATGGCTACATTGAGTCACAAATGTGGGCGTTAACACACTCACAGCCGGCGAATTTCCCCTAATCTGCGCGGAGGTGTACAAACTTAATTTCGCGCAAATTACACAGGCCGACGCGTGGCCCCGAGAAGAATCGTAGGCAAATTAAATTGTTTCTCCGCCCTTGACTCACTTCCGGCGTATATGGGAAGAAATACGGGAAGAAGTGAGGGGCAAATAGAAAATGGTGAGAATGCGGCGACGATAGCGTCTGTCGCGCGATTACATTGCTAAAGTTCGGCCATTAAAGCCGAGAAAATATTCGTCCATTTAACGGCCCGCCACTGTTTGATGAACTTTTATTGCGGTTATTATTATTAAGAGTGCCGGCGATGGTGCGTCCATTAAGAGCCGCGCGCGCACTTGCGAAGGGAAATTTGCGTCGTTGTCACCCGAACTCACTTTTTGCAATTACATATACCGTCGTACTGGCCTCGATATTGGATGTATTGGAAGTTTTATATGAAGATAAAGTTTATGACTTCAAGGTTATGATAAAGTTTTGTTGACTAGACGTATCGGGACACAACCGTAAAAAATAGATAACGTTCACATGGTGCAAAATATTATAAAACATTTTTCGTATAAAAATATTTCGGAAAAAATATAATCTATATCGTAAAAAATAAATTTTTACCATAAAATAGGAAAAATATATTTTGCATACAAAAATATATATTTTTTGTGTTTCGTGGCAATGTAGCGTATACCAGTGAAAGTAATAATACTGTTTGAAGACACAAAGCGTACCTATAAACATTGGACGATCAGTGTTTGTCGACCAATGGCTGATCAGCACGAATCAACCAATGAGCTCTCTCTGCGCTTAGTATATATGATTGGCGAATTCATTTAAAACTGGATGTCTAAGATATGAAAAAATCTTGAATAAAATACTACCGTGTACTATTTACTATATCTTTCACTTCTGGTAACTCCTTTTTTTTATTACATACCTCCTTTACGTTTCACTTACGATTACAATTCAGGAAAAAATTTGCCTCTTATCCGATCGTTTTCATACTTTTCCATATTGCTCATTTTGGTCATCAATGTAAGTAAATGGATCCTCCGCAATTACGATGGTGCAAAAATATCGTGTAATTGTCCGTACGCAGCAAACCAACGACGGCCTCTGGGCCAACTTTTTAAACCAGTAGGATACAAAATATCGAAATAAAAATTAAATTAAAAAATTGAAATTATAATATCAAAATTATGCTAAAGAGCGAAATTGAGTTAAAATTAGATCATCGTTGATGTTTTGAATTACGACGATACGCATTTGCAACCAGAGAGATATTATAATATAATTTCTCTGCTTACGAGCGAAAAATAATCTTGTTATTATTTCTTAAAAGTTGTGCTATGTATTCTTCCGTCGATGTCGAGAAAAAAACGAATGTCGGTAATTTGTCAAAGGGTTTTTTTTTCTTTCGTCGAAATAAAATTAATAATCACACATTATCCGATAAATTTTACCTGTGAGCTGATTTATTTATTAATATTATTTCCCTTTGTGATGACCGACAAGAGGATGGATTTTGAGCGAATTCATGAATATACAAAGAACTCGCTCTAACTCTAAGTCTAACTTACTAACCTCTTCTTATTTACACAATAATGTTTAAAAAACTACAAAAAAGTTTGGTCTGCAAATTTCAATATGTATTCAGTAGTGTAATTAAACAGCTTTTGACTATTGATAATTTTTCATTATTGAGATAAGAAATAAGCATTTCAATATTTACTCAAAGCCATCCATGACTTTTACTAAATTTTAATTTAATTTTTTATATACATAGAGAGGTCCAATAGGTAAACCCCAATGCGTCTTCTTGGCCAATTATAAAAATCGATAAACAATTTATAGAGTAATTTTTACATAGCATCATAGAGACATTTATGGATAAATTTGACAAATTTACATTTTATAAATCAACGAATTTGAGATGCTGAAAAAATCGACATTTGCGAGAAATAGGTCAAGGTTGCCGATTTGATGGAACCGTTTCAATGAAAATAAGATAAATTGTCAAACTCTGATAGGAAAATATTGACCTGGAACCACATATCCAGCAGCATAGCTCGGTCGTTAAGCTTCTGCTTAGCGTCGAGAGGTGCCGGGTATGTATAATTCATAGATGTCATAGAGTTTTTCAGTGTCTTGTAATTAAGTGACTTTAATAATAAAAAAAATCCTGCAATGTTTGCAATTGGCCAGGAGGGCGCATTGGGGTTACCTGTAAGGCCTTACTGGTATATATGTATATGTAAAAATAAATAAATAAATATCCAAGGTCTGGCAAGAATTGAACCTGTGACCACTCGCTTTAAATCAATACATGCTAACTAATAATCTATGCTGCTGATTGAAATTGAAATATGAAATTTTATACAAATTTTTTTCTGTCAAAAAGATAAGAAGCTTTTTTATTTCAGTAGTGGTTTGTGTATTTATCCTTGCAATTCAACGAAAAAAAGTAAATTGAAGATGGATCCAATGTTTCTAATAAGTCGAATGCAGCCATGATAGGTAAGTGCCGTAATGCGAAGCTATACCAGTGTCATAAAAAACGGAATCATCAAATTATTATACCTCAAGATAGCACTTAGTACATTAGAGAAAAAATGGCAAACGATTATCCTCAAGTAATCCCGTTAAATATTAATAAATGTAAC
Source organism: Arctopsyche grandis (assembly GCF_051622035.1). Lineage (NCBI taxonomy): Eukaryota > Metazoa > Arthropoda > Insecta > Trichoptera > Hydropsychidae > Arctopsyche > Arctopsyche grandis. The sequence continues at coordinate 31,067,768 of NC_135357.1, forward strand.
AACAGTCGGCCATTATCAATACACGCTGTAACCGTTAGAGTGTAACATATGTAATGTATACTACCAATAAATGACTAGATAACGCACGGATACAATTACACATCATTCCTTTTATTGCTGCACTCGAACTTTCGTCATCGATCACGTCACAATATTACATAATCACTATCGAACAGCATTAAATATGTAAAAGTCAATATCAATCAAGCCACGAGTTGACAGCTTGGCTGAATTAGAAGAAACGTCGTCGAATATATCCGATTACAGAAAGATTGATGGCTCGCAATCGACTACATAATTTTGCTCATTAAATTTTGACTCATTTATACTCTTTCACACCCTTAAAAATTATAAATGGGATGCTCTAAAAATTTACAACCCCTCCCCCCCCGCCCGTTCTCTTAAGCATCAATACGAATTATTCTACACCTAAAAATTACTAATTATTTTAAAAGCTTTGAACCGAATATTTTAATACAACTGAATTGCGTGAACTAATGATTCTCAATTTGAAACCACATTACACCTTTCCTCATACCAAGCTTTGTACCGGAGAGGGATTCGAATTGTAATCATTCTAAAATACATACATATACTATGAATACCGGGTTAACACGATACTAGTAAATTTGAGTGCGGTTCGAATTAACCCTCCCTCACCGAAGGGGGGGTATGCAAGTACCCCAATTTTTACGCTTTTCGTAATAACTATATGGTTTCCAAAGCAATACATCCTATATTTCTTGGATTCTTAGAATTAACTACGAGAAATTTATTTTAATAGAATTTAATAGAATATTCGTAAAAAAATACATTTATACATTTCTACGTTCCAAAGTATGATTTAAAGGCGGCAGCAATAAGTCAAGTTTTTGACTGTTTGCTTGCATATTCTTGTTGATCGATGAATCAATGTGAGAGAAAGAGACAGCTATATTTTCGCAAGCTATTGTTTTCATCGCTTTTGGCGCGTGGTTATTGAGTCATGCAGTCGCCTGTTGGCCTTACCTATGTGCGTTTGCATGTTGATGCTTTTCATCCAATGAGTTTGGACACTACAGAATATCTATCTCCAACACTCTCTGCGCCAAGTGAGAGCTATGTAGAGGATTTGGCCAAAACACTTCAACGTATGTATATGAGAAAGAATAAAAGCTTTTAATAAGTTTTTATGGCATGAGAATAAATTAAAATTTTATTAAATTTATTTGAATCGAATAATAAATATCGAATCGTAATAGAAACTGTTTTGCTAACGAAGTTCCCCCCCGGCGCTCCCCGTCCCCATGTCCCCATGGAAATTTTGACTTGTTTTCGAAATTCCCAACCAAATCTGAACCAACAATACTTACAAAGTCTCTTTAGAAATTATGTTATATTGTCAATTTTTTTAAATTAATTTTTTTTTATGTTTTTGTTCCTATTTATGTAATTAATTTAATTAAATTATTTAATATAAATAAAAAATTATTTGACCTGATTTTTTTTTGTTGGGGGGGTGTCGCGGTTTGACTTTCTTTAAATCTGACAACCCTAAAATAGTGGCATAGGCGAAGGGGGGGTGTCTATAGTATATACCTATACATACATATATAAATATATTATTAGGACGAATTTATGTGGCGCCACTTGATGGCTGTCAATCCTGAGTAATTGTGCGCTTCGTTGTGACGGCGATACCATAAAAAGAAAGGCCGAAATTTATTGCAGTCATACTTTGTTCTTGTCATATGCCGTTATAAAGCAATACGCGCGTCGCTGTGTTGTTGTTGATGTTTTTGCATTGCCTTTGCCTAACCGAGGAGAGAGTGGGAGCGAGATAATGCGTCATTAGATAGGGTTGTCCGATTTTATGCAAGTCAAACCGGGAAACCCCCCCCCCCAAAAAAAATCAAATCAAATTATTTTTAATTTATATTAAATAATATTAATTAATTTAATAGGAACAAAAGCAGTCATAAATATCTAAATTAAAAAAAATACAATGTTAAGTCCACATGAACACATTAATAGGAATAAAATCTATATTCAGCTATTTTATTAATAGGAACAAAAGCAGTCATAAAAATTTTTATTTGAAAACAATTGACAATATAATATAAACCAACGAATAGGAACAAAAGCAACCATAAACATCTAAATTAAAAAAAATACAAATAATATATACATAAACATGATGATCCATCACTGATGAATGATTCTGAGTGTGAGAAAATTATCGATTCAAGATAAATTGATTGATGCCTGATACACATTTTTTGTCTCCCTTCTACACATAGTTCTCCGGAAAGTATAATACAGAGATAAATATTTCATTGTTGAAAATTGCTGCAGTGCGTACCAGACATATTACCAGATTGGATTATTAGTCACATTGCGGTGGTCACAAAGACAATTTTTGCCATTAAAAGTTCTCGTTAGTATAATAGATATCGTTAGTATGATGGACTTTTTGGCTGCCAGATATTCCGTTATAGAGATTTTAGTGACTTTGTGACCAGTAATTACCGATTACTGGGCGATTAACGTCAGGCACTTATTCGTGGGAGAATTTTCAAACGCTTCTAACACGATATTTTTGCACCATCGTAATGGCGGAGGATACATTTACTTATATTGATGACCAAAATGAGCAATATGGCAAAGTATGAAAACGATCGGATAAGAGGAAATTTTTTCCTGAATTGTAATCGTAAGTGAAGTATAAAAGAGGTACATATGTAATAGGCATCTGCCTATTCGCCTTTCACCATAGGGCCTAGAATAGATGTGCCCCATACTAATTATTGTAATCGTAAGTGAAATCAGAATTGTAATCGTAAGTAAAACATAAAAGAGGTTCGTAAAAAAATTGGTAAACCGGGACATTTGGGCGTCCCGAGAGGTTTGTTCGGGACACCGGGACACGAGACTTAAAACTGGTGACAATCCTGATTAATCGGGACGCCTGACAATCCTACATTAGAGCATGTTGGAAAGAGATACAACGATTGGTGATCAAAATTTCGTCCCGTTTTAGTGGTACATGCAAATGTAGCTGGGTGACATTAAAGGATTAATATGGAATTTTAGATTCGAGTTATCTTTGTTAGCTGTAAGATTAATCTTTACATTTGGAATCATTGCAGTGATGATTGCGGAAACTGTTTATTTGACATGGCGTAAGCTTTTAGGCGAACGATTGTTTTTTTTTATTTTTAAATTACTCGAGAATTCACGAACATCTCACGCGTTCGTAATCACGCGTTGATTGCCTCACGTTCATAAGATCAACTCTTTGTATGTTTTCTTGGAATTTACTCTATCGCGTTTTACATGGCAATAGATTCCTCATAATTCCCGTAAATGTATAAATACAATATGAAGAAACGGATGATATTTATTTATTTATTGAAAAATCAACAGGCCTCAGATGTAGAAATTCATAAAAATGAAGAATAAATATAACAAAATAATATCTGAGCCCAATTATAGATTTTTTACAAAATGCATATCTAGTACATATAGACAAACAAATGAAAAAGAAAATAATAAAAACTAAAATATGACTAAATAGGACAATGCATAATTAAACATAAAGTGATATAATATAATTGGACAAAGAATATATAATAGAAATACAAATAGAAATGCATCAATCAATTGAGACTCTCCTGAGCAGTTCTGAATTGATGTAAGGAAATATCGAATAGATCAACCTCATTCAGATCCCTTTTAAGAGGGCTGGACACCAGCGCCTTGTCTATACAAACGTATTACACTTCTCCCTTCCTCAATTATGGACCTAGAGAAATTATTTTTTAATATGTTATAGATTGTTATGTTATTATTTTACCATTGGCATGCATCTGTGCTTTTATTTTTTTGATTAGTTATTTTTTATAGGAGCTAGGAGCCGCTTAACATCTATAAAATCGACTCTTTTTACACCCACGAAAAGAGTCCAGCGTGCTTATTTAACGGTCGATTTAAAAAAATTCATTGAACACAGTATTATTTTTCTCATACCTATGATGAAATTTTTTTAAAAATTGGTCCAGTTTCGGAAGAGAAAATTGGAGAATACGAAACCTCTATTTTGTCGATTTAAAATAGGTATTATCTGGTCGAAGCGCAACTGTCACATTAACTCAATATATATATATATATATATATATATATATATATATATATATATATATATATATATATATATATATATATATATATATATATATATATATATATATATATATATATATATATATATATATATATATATATATATATATATATATATATATCAAAGAAAGGAACGGCAACAAAATGAAGGTTTCGGGTATCCAGCCCTCTTAAGGATACGATAAATAGGCTGTAGATAGGAATATTTTAGGGAATTGGTTTTAAAAGGATTAAGTAAAAGAGTGCAACGTGTCTAGAATACCTAACTGGGATCCCGAAACCAACTTTACTCAGTAAATCGGAACAATCAAGGAAACCATTTAGGAGATTAAAAAAGAATGTAGCATCAGTGAGTCGTCGCCTGACAGAAAAATTGTTATAATATTAATTGTTAAGGATAGGATTTTTGAACGGGTTTCGATATGGAGCTCCATTTCGATATGGAAATTTTGTCCGGATTATATTATATTTAATATTTTTCGGTTAAAATAAAGATAAAATACCCAAGGAAGATCTCAATAATTTTATATCCAAATAATTATTTCTATATTTTTTATGGCACTGATCCCAACGCGCGTTTTATTTACCAAATATGCTAACGCCAACGAACGTGCGGTAGCCATCACCGAATATCGTTCGTTAGCCTTCGTTGGGCCGATGTGTACGCAGCATAAGCCACGTGGGTTTTGTTCGCTTAGTCGAGCTCGCTCATTGGTCGGTGAGCCGAGCTCTCCGATTAGTCGATCAGTCGAACTCTCTGATTAGTCGCACGATAATTGGGCTGCGTACACTGATAGTTCTATCTTTATCCAACAATTAAATATATGAATATATTTTTTATACGAAATACGACAATCGTTAATCGATATTGTTTTTAATTTGTAAAAAAGTGATAAATTTGCAGATGTTAAAAAAAGGCTTATACGGATTACGTCCATTAGTTAAACCGTATCCATCTATTTAATGGTTTCATTGAAATTCGCCATAAAAAACATTCACCAAATTTAACCAGATGGCTTGAGAGCTCAATTTGTCGAACAATGAAAGCTGAATATTTCCTCGAAATTCTTAAATATCACTCCGAAGATCCGTCATGGATTTTTTTAAGAAAATTTTTCCAGACTTAATATTTCAAACCCACACATTTATTCCCACAGGTACATGTATATATTTCCTTTACCAAATTTTCAATGGATAATATGCAAGCCATACTTGTCGACTAATTTGAATTCGGATGAACCGAGATTCTGACACGTTGGCTTTCGGCGAATTTTTGCGAAATTACTTCAATTCGCCGTATCATGATAATATTAATTCGCCGTATTATGAGCGTTTCCAAACGATGTAACAAAAATTGTTATTACCATATTGATTCAATAAATAATTCAATATTTGCGCTTTCACAATAATTAGCGACGCAATCGGGCTTGCGATCGTTACGATCAAATATTCACGCGAGTTTCCATTATTGAATTAGCTCTCGAGCAATTTAGGAAAATTATATATCTCCAGTTTAGCGGCGCGGAGTTGAAAAGGTTAATGGGCGCGTAATTATTACTCGATCGGGGTTTACGCAGACACGCACTTTCCTGACAGGGTTAAAAGATACTTAGCTCCAAGTTATATATGTACAATATGTGCATATATAATATTTTGTGGTGTCATCCAATTTCCGATACGACGGGGAGAAGATCCTAGGCTCGAGCCCTGTATGGACCTTGATTGAAAATACTTTATTTCGAGTCATTCTGCAATGCTGCTGGTCAGACCTAGATATTTTTTACTTAGAGTTTGTCGGGTGCGATCCCGTAGGCTTACGTCCATTGAAAATAATTAATTCCAAGTATTATCTGTAGTGCTGCTGGTCAACGTTGGATATTTGTGGCTCCAAGTCAATAATTTATTAGAGTTTCCCAATTTAACTGATTTCATTGTTTAAACGGTTCTCCATCAAATTGGCAAAGCCATTCTTCCCACTATACACGTACAAGTTTATTTTATTTTATTACATTTTTATACCAGGAAGGCCCAATTAAACCCCAATTCGCCTTCCTGGCCAATTACAAACAATACAGCATTTTTATTATACAAGTCACTGAATTACGAGACACTGAAAATTCGCAAATTAACGAGACATCTATGAATTGTACATAAAATTTATTATACATTAATCATACTCAAATAGTGGTGACATAGTAGGTAGGAAGAATATTTAGCCAATTTTACAATTTAGCCAACAATGAAATCAGAGAAAATTGGCAAACTCGGATAGGAAACGATCGACCTGGAGTCACAAATATCCAGGTCTGACCAGCAGCACTACAGATATACTCAGAAAAATTATTTTCAATCGAGGTTAGCTCATGGGATCGAACCCGGCGCCTCTCGACGCTAAGCAGAAGCTTAACGACCGAGCTATGCTGCTGGATATGTGGTTCCAGGTCAATATTTTCCTATCAGAGTTTGACAATTTCCCGGCGTCTCTCGATGTTAGGCAGAAGTTTAACGACTGAGCTATGCTGCTGGCTTTAATATCATAGTTGTCGCTAAGGGGCAAATCTTAGGGCGAAAAAGCACTGAGAAGCATGCGGTACGTGCTTTTTTTATTTTAGATAGTTTTGCACATGTAAAAAATAACACAAAAGCATGCGTAATCTTTCAACGGTACCTAGTTCAAAAATCACCTTCTGGATTGTTTTCGGTGATATCTTATCTTTGTATTCATATAGATTTGACAGTGATCGATAACGGTGATTCCTATATTTGAAGAAATTTAGGAGAAACTTGTCGAAATAATAAGATCGTACGAATTAATAATGAACTAAAGGAACGCTTTTCCAAGCTGGATGTCACGAGGACCAAAAAAAAAAAAAAACACGTGTCACGTCCTCTCTGTGTAGTTTCGCCATTAATAGCATCATGGACAAAAAATTTGAGCTGTACTAAAATAGCACAAGGCATTGATAATAAGTAAACAAGCGAGCATTCAAGATTCAGATTATCCATTTAGTGTTTATGTAATTTATTTTATTAACCAACAATTCAAAAATGCATTTCTGGCAAGCAATATTTGACATATTTCTGACAGATTGTTTCTAGAAAATTTAACTTTTAAACAAAGAGTTTCTGGAAATCGCTGGAAACTGTTAGGATGATAGTTCTGTGTATATTTCATTTCATATTGAATATTTTTGAAATATCTTTGTTTGACAAAAGTATGGCGTCACTTTCACCAAAATCTCAAAAATGTAGATAAATCGCCGCGAGATAAAGAAGCGTACGCAACCTTTGCGAAAAAGGACCGAACCCCCCTCCCCCCCAATTTTGCATGAGTGGAGCTTCATGTCAAACAAGGGAGTCCTTTAGTCCCAAACTGGCCCTTTCGTACAAGCATTCGAGATTTTCTTGCGAGACATTTTTATTTTGTATATAAATTTCACTCGCATATTGATCGTCGTTTATGAAATGAATGACTTCGACCTTATGCAAAACTGAAGATAATATTTGCTTAAAGCCCGCTTTGTTAACGTTGACACTTTATACATATGTGGGAAGTTTAAAAGCTAAATTTACACAAAAGTTAATTACAATTAATAAAGTAATTTAAAGTTCAACCTGGCAGCATTTTTACGTAGGTGGCCAGGTGGCTGTTTAATAAAGAATATTAATTTGAAAAAATAATTACTATGTCTTAATTTCTATTGTATTTTTTTTATTTCGTGTTATGAATTCTACTTTTGCATGACTGATACGAAGCTTTGCTATTTAAAAGTTATGCTATATTTAAGCTGCGGCTTTGATTGATGTGTTGCGAATTTATCGGGATCGAGCGTTAGAATTATTTAGTATTTATTCATGCGATAAAATGGAACGCGTGAGAAACAAAGCGAAACCTCTTCCATTGTTTTCATGTAATAAGAAAGTTTTACGATTTATTACAAGATAGGAGAAGAAGGAGGCAAAACTGCCAACTTTTGCCCGATTCTTTTAGCAGGCGAAGAGTGAGAGGGGTAAAAAAACCGAATTCAATTCATCGCTTTAATCGGAAAACTTTTCTAAAGCAAAAGTCGGCAAAGCGCTAGGCGGAAAATCAAAAAAAAAAAATATTTACTCGGCGTGAGATTATTGTTTTGTTTAATCAAAATGACGAGGAGGAGAGTGGGGATATTTAAATAAAATGAGAAATATGATAATTTCCGGACCACTTGTGAGGTTGCTTCGCGTACGTTTTCATTATCAACTTTACTTCAAGGGTTACCGCTTACTTTTTAAATAAATCTCATATGCAAGAGTTTTATTTAAATAACTAACCATATTTTTTTCGTTCTCTTGGAACACTTCGCACCTAATTTATGCATTTTTCCTTATCAAAATACCAGGAAAAAGCTCTAAATCGTATGCAAATAAATTACCTACATTCATTTATGTGGTATAAAAGTACACATTATATTATAGCATCCGAAAAGTCAGTAGTTGCATTAAACATAAATATAAAAAATAATACGCATTTAAATAATATGTTTACAAGAGCATACATGTATATAATATTTTATATTATTTCATATTAGCCAGTAGTACGGCCAGCAGTACAGAGAGTATACAAGGTTTGATCCCGTGTTAATCTTTAATGGTGCTGGTCAAACTAGGATATTTTTGACTCAAAGGTCTGACCGCACTATGCGTCAACCGAATGATCCAACACTTCACAACAGTGTGCGACAATATTAGGTAAACCGCACGTGAATGACAGCGATGCAACACTACGCAGTAAATTATGTCAATCATTCGTTCGGTACCTCGGAGCAAGATGGACGAAACTGACGCTATTATAGTATCTATGATATGCGAAGAAGAAGAACAGTCGAGAAAAACCAAAAAAATATGGCTACATGCTATTTCAAAGTCACGATATGGAGAAGGAGAATAATTGTCGCAAGGCAGCCCCCACTCAACGACACTTGCGTCACGTTGCGAACGACACCTTGCGTCAAAGTTGGTCGGAAATTCAACTTTGTCGTTCTACGTCATGCGACTGTCGCGCAGCGCGTTATGTCTCATACAATTTCATACAAACAATATTTGGTCGCGTACTGTTGTGAAGTGTCGGATCGTTCGGTTGACGCATAGTGCGTTCAGACCTTAAGTCGATCGTTTTTTATCAGAAATTGTCAATTTACCTGATTTCATTGTTGAAACGGTCCCTCTATCAAATTGACAAAAACCCACTACCCTCAATGTCACCATTATTTGAATATGATTTCACAAAATTATTATCTTTAAAATAGATAACATAGATAATTTTATGTATATATAGTATTTGTATTATGCTTATATGTTTGGTCACAGTGACGCGTTTCTGTATTCTATAATTAATGTATTCTGTAATGTCACCGTGGCTAAAATGTAAATAATTTTTTTTTAAATTATACAACTATACATAAAAAAAATCACTTAGCCAGCAGCAAGGTTCGGTGGTTGCGTTGATACTAAGCACCAAGAGGTCATCGGGTTCAATCCCGTTAGCTCTCCGCGATTTAAAATAATTTATTCTGAGTATAATCTTTAATGCTGCTGGTCAGACTTGGCTATTTGTGACTCCAAGTCGATCGTTTCCTATCAAAGTTTGCCAATTTATCTGATTTAATTGTTGAAGCGGTTCCTCCATCAAATTGGCAAAAACCATCCTATCCACTATGTCACCACTATTTGAATATGATTTTACAAAATTATTATCTGTAGCATAGATATCTCGCTAATTTTCTTATATATAGTATTTGTATTATGCTTATATGTCTGGTCACAGTGACGCGTTAGAGTATTCTGTAATGTCACTGTGGCTAATATGTAAATAAATAAATATTTAATTATATAGCTGTATTAGAAAATAATATCCACAATAAATTGATTAATTATGGTAAGCTTTCATTATTATAAGAATCTTATAAAATTCTCTGTACAACTTGAATTTATAAAGTCAATTAATAATAAAGTCAGAGATCATAGCAGTACTGATGAAGACTACTCGTTTTCCAACACATCGAATCGCGTCCCATCTTTATCATCGCTTCCTATCGTGTCGCGTCGCGTCGCTTAGTGTCCTATAATTCACAAATGAAATTCTACATGCAAAACAGTACACAAACATTATCCACAGTCACACAAACCTGTCATTTAACAAGATTATACCTTTTGATACTACTTATCGTGACAAACGATGGTCTACATATCTCATTATATGAAACAGCCACAGTTACGCAAAACAAGTCATTATACGTACAATAAATGCGTACTTAGATTAATATTTTACACGTTTTTCACATTAAAAAAAAATCCGGTGTGACCAACCCATGACTTTATCTATGTATTTCAGGAATATATGAAAGTATATTTTGTGATATACATCACAAAATTCGATATTGAACCGTACAGACAGATTATGAAATACTAATAACTATGAGAGCGATACAAATTGAGCGCGAATGTATGGAAACTTGCACAAGACAAAAGTTCTATTTCTGATTGTCAGATTTTTTTACGTAACTTGGTATTAAGTTTAAGTATTCATAGCTTTTAGATATGAATTTTCTGTTCAATTAACTAAAAGGTTTCTAAGAAAAATACAAAAAACCTCAATTCTCTATAGTAAAAGTACTACTTCCGGTTCAGATAAAAATATTCAAAAAATATTAGGTTATAAAATTTATAATTTTTATTACATGTAAAAAAATTCAGCCCGATTCAACTAGTGGATTCGGGGATAATTGAATTCAAAAACTTAAAAAAGGGTACACCTATAAGGGGAGGTACCATTTCCTGTCAACATAAAAATTTGAAAAATATTTACGTCGTGTCGATAAATATTTCAGCCAACGATACTAAATTTCAGTTCGATAGGACTAACGGTGTTCAAAAAATCCTCAAAATACAAAGACACACACACATTTTTTCTAGATAATGAAAAAATGATCAGTAGAGACACATATTTTGGGCATTTATTTTTGGGAATTTTAGCATATTCATTTTGCTATTCGTTTTAGCGCAATGAAAATGTTCAGTTTTAGCGTCTATTTAGCATCTGGTTTTATGAAGAGTTTAATTTTAAATAATAAACAATTTCGATGAATTTTAAATAATAAACAATTTCGATGAATTTTAAATAATAAACAATTTCGATGAATTTTAAATAATAAACAATTTCGATGAATTTTAAGAAAATTTATATACATATACGTATGTACATATGTACATATATACAATTTAATTTTAACACAACAATTAAAAAATAATAGAAAAATTCAAAAATATTTTGCTATTAAAATTACAAAGAAAAAACATGAACATTAAAAAACAAAGTAAACTAAAAATATTATTTTGATAGATTTCAAACACAACAATATAATATTTTATTTTTAGATAAACGTCAGGAAGAACTTCGAGGGAGTATTTTCAAACGTGTCTAATAGGATTTTTTTTTCACCATCGTAATGGCGGACGTCACTTCCACTTATATTGATGACCAAACCGAGCAAAATGGCAAAGTATGGAAACGATCGGATAAGAGCCAAAATTTTTCTTGACTAGTGATCGTAAGCGAAAGTAAGAAGAGGTTAGTAATAAAAAAAAGTTTTTTAAAAACATACCTCTTCTATAATTTGTATATAAAATTATTATTTTGAATAAAAATACCAATAATTTTATTTTACTACCGCCATCTATGTTGAAAACTAAAAACTGGATAAACGTCAGGCACTTTTCAGAAATTCAAATTTCAAACGCGTCATATGCTGCGTACGGACCAAACCAACGACGATTTTGGTCCAACGTTTTAACCAGCAGGATAAAACCAGTAGCGTACAAAATATCGAAATAAAAATTAAATTTGAAAATTGAAATTAAATATCAAAATTAAAAATATTATTATTATATTAAAATTAAATTCAAATATCAAAATAAAATTATAATCAATATATTAAAATTAAAATTAAATATTGAAAGTTAAAACAGAACATGCCCAATTTAAATAAGATTTCGAGATTGACCTAAAATTTGATCATCAACAATCACATACAGGTAATCCTCGACTTTTGTTTGTCGAAGATGTTTTGACTTACGAAGATACGCACTAAGATCGAAAAAAAAATCAAAGAATTATTATTTTTACTTCCCCGTAATGCGCAGTTACTGAGAATATATCATGTGTTAGTATGGGTGACCGAGCGATGGTCCCAACCCGACACGTTGTCAGTTTATCAAACGAAATTTTTTTAGTCTTCAATTGTTTCTCTCGTCGAAATAAATCAATTAATTAAATAATTTCAGAGGTAAATTTTATCGGATAATGTGTGATTATTAATTTTATTTCGACGAAAGAAAAAAAACCCTTTGACAAATCACTGACATCCGACACCGCGTTTTTTTATGAATTGTTTTTTTTTATCGATCTTCGATGGTGGAAATACAGTAACATCTCGTGACGACTTTAACAATATTTTTTTTCGCTCGTAAGCAGAGAAATTATAATATTTCTCTGGTTTTAAATGCGTATCGTCGTAATTCAAAACATTGTTGTAATTCAAGACATCAACGATGATCTAATTTTAGCTCAATCTCGCTCTTTAGCTTGATTTTGATATTTAATTCCAATTTTAAAATTTAATTTTTATTTCGATATTTTGTACGCTACTGCTGGTTAAAAAGTTGGCCCAAAATCGTCGTTGGTTTAGTCCGTAAGCACCATTATAGGATTTTTTTCACCATCGTAATGGCGGACGTCCCTTCCACTTATATTGATGACCAAACCGAACAAAATGGCAAAGTATGGAAACGATCGGATAAAAGCCAAAATTTTTCTTGACTAGTGATCGTAAGCGAAAGTAAGAAGAGGTTAGTAATAAAAAAAGTTTTTTAAAAACATACCTCTTCTATAATTTGTATATACAATTATTATTTTGAATAAAAATACCAATAATTTTATTTTACTACCACCATCTATGTTGAAAACTAAAAACTGGATAAACGTCAGGCACTTTTCAGAAATTCAAATTTCAAACGCGTCTAAAACGATTTTTTTTCTCCATCATAATGGCGGAGGATACAATTAACTTATATTGATGACCAAAATGAGCAATATGGCAAAGTATGAAAACGATCGCATAAGAGGCAATTTTTTTCCTGAATTGTAATCGTAAGTGAAGTATAAAAGAGGTACATATGTAATAGGCATCTGCCTATTCGCCTTTCACCATAGGGCCTAGAATAGATGTGCCCCATACTAATTATTTAACCTTACTTTCCATGTGTCTAGATTCTAGAAAAAAAAGCAAATATTCTCGACCCTAGAATATTTGCATTATTTTGAGAAAATTGACCGTTCACCTATGCTCACCATACATACATACATTAAATGTTATTAACACAGAACAACAAAACTTTCCGGAACTTCGAAAGCAAACAAACAAGCGTGCGCACAGTGGTGTTGCTAACGCAATAATACGGACCCTAAAGAGATTGACCATAGACCATAGACAAAAATTTATTAGCATATATTAATATTTTACGAATTTAGCATCTATTAGCTTCTATTCCGAATTGTAGCATCTATGGCAAAATGCCCAAAACACGTGTCTGTAGTGATCAGTGATCGATTCTGAGTTCGAATCAGTCAAAATCTCGAGTTGGAATTTTTGCATGATCACAAAACTTCATCTATTGTTACTACGTACATACATATGTAGATAAAGTAAATATTGACACGCATTGAGTTATATTACTACCATACAACGGGGAAATGATTGGCCGCAGGCTATAAATTGTTCGGGCGTTCACAAATTGTTTGTGTAAATTCAGTTTAACTTCTCCTACCTATGCGGCTCTTCAATTAGCAATCTTGTGTGGAATCGCATCCATGTGTATATTATGTATTTTGACAGCAATTTTTTCAAGATAACTGCCTGTTCATAGCCGATATAAAAAAATGGAGGAAAGTCCAAAAAGATCTTCGTAGAGACAATTTTCGGCGAATTTAAAATTGTTTAGAGGTCAAATTATATCGAATTTTAATTTGTTACTACTCAAATTTCCGTATTTGTCTATCTCATATTCATAGCAGCAACATAACTTGCGTGTAGTGTTAACAACTGAAGGGTCACGGGTTCAAGCCCTGATCTAATATTGCTGACCATTATCTTATATGAACTCCAGTTTGATAGTATCCAATCATAGTTACCCAATTTACATATCTAATTTCATTTTTAAAACTGTTCTACTAAACGGAAACATCTACCCTCATTTGTCACAATTATTTGAATTTATTTTAAAATCTAATATGTAATTTCAAAAGAGACTTTGTAATAACTATGTAAGGTTTAGTTGGGGACATCGAAAACAAATCAAGGTTTGGTATGACGATCGTTGAATATATATTTTTTTCGATTCAAATAAATTTAATAAAAAAAACAAATAAATGTTTACTATTAGATTTACCATCTTTAAGCGGTTTATATTAAAAATTATATTAAAAATACCGAGCAAAGCCGGGTAAAATTTATGTAGGTAATTACTGAAACTGTAATTTTCAGTGAAATTATAACTTCACTAGTGAGATTTCGAATTACAACGTACTATCAACCCTAAAAACCTAATCTTAAATAAATAAAACCAATCCTAACATAACATAACCTTAAATTTATAAAACCAATCCTAACCTAACCTAACCTAACCTAAACTGAAATAAATAAGTGATGGCAGCTTAGATATTTAGATGTGTTTGCTTTCGCATCCAGTCCCACACATGCGGCATCAAAAAAGCCATATAGAAACAGATAATTGACCATGAGGACAGTGGGAATGGACAGGAGCAGGGTTGCGAGCTTGCGGGGAGGGCGTGTGAGCGTGAGTTTGGCATTGTAGTGGGGATGTAGAGAAGCGGGGTTGTGATATGGGGTGGCACGACCCGTGTCTGAATATTATTATTTTAGAATATTTTCGATAAATTCTTTGGAAAAGTCAAGCTTTAAATCATATTACATATTTTTAACAAGGTTTTTGTTAGTTTTTTTGAATTTATTTATAAATAATTTGGATTAAGATAACATAAATATTAATAAGATAAACCTTGTAATCAGATAAATTATGTATTTTTGTATGAATTTTTGTGTGAATCTAAAAACACTCGCTGCATTAATTTTATTAAAAACACAGTGTATGTGTTAACATCCCGTAGTGAGTTAGTTAATTTGATATCTATTTATTACCTGTTTTAGATAGCATTTTTAGATAAACTTTTAATTTTACCTTGTAATAAATCTAGCAAGTTTTTAGATTTTCATTTTTAAGATCAGTCAAGAATTATGAGAGTAATAAATGAAAAAAGGAAACATTCAACTAATTCAGGAAAGCAATCAGAATCTTAATATTGTTGCGTAGGGGTGGTTGGAGGATCCAAATAAAAGACCGTTATTTTATAGACACGTACAAATATTGTTATAGACACGTACCAGATATGCAGTTCCACGGTTTCACGCTGTCAGTTCTGAGAACTCTAGCGGGAAGTGCGCCACAATGGTCAAAAATTAAATCAGAAAAGAAACAAAATAATAACTAAAGAAATAAAACATGACAAAAATAAAACATATACATACATATATACACAAACAAAACATGTAACCAGTGGCGGCTCTTGGATAAGATATCTGGGGGTGCTGCGGTTGATTAAAAATAAAAAAAATGTTTATTTGGATTATATTTTACTATTAAAAACAAAATTATCAAAATTAAACATCATATGTATTTTATTTCATTAAAAAATTGATTCTTCTGTCTTTTCTCCTTGAAAAAAGGCCTATCACCTTTTCGTTGAATTTTTCACTGTTCATAATCATTTTTTACTTTATCTTTTTCAATTGACAGCATAAACAAAGCCGTAAATCTTTCTTCAACCATTGTGTTTCTTATACATATTTGTATGTCTTTATTCGATTTATTGATGAAAACACCGTTCTGGCTCAGAGGTAGTTTTTAACTTTTTAAGTTTTCTTTAATTGGAAATGTATCGATATTACTAGATTGCAGCTTCTCTTGATTTTGATACCATCTTAAATACTTAAAGTGACGTGTAGAAGGAAGTATAGAAACGTAGAAAGTGTAAGAGGTGTAGAAGAAAAGACAAAAGGTGCAGAAGAAATGAAGAAAAGTGAGGAACGTGTCGAGCGCGCGGCGCGCACACGAACGCAACAAGAAATGTGTACTGTTGGGAGTGCAGTACGGACCAAGCTTCTAGCTGCCCCCACGCTCCTCCTTCGCCCACTCGGCATATTCCATCGAAAACCGTACTGCACAAAATCATAAATGATGCTTCACTTTTTGATATTAGTACCGCTTTGTATGATCATTATTGGATATATCGGTGTGCGGGCGAGCTTAATACACGCTTAAATAATATTGATAGTTTCATATAATATACATACATTTATGTATATAGAAATATTAAATTTTTCTCAATTTCCTTGGCGGTGCTGCAGTACCGCAGTGCGTATAAACGAGCCGCCACTGCATGTAACACAATCATAAAAATAATAAGCTATATAATAGCGGATAATAATAAAAATTACAAATTATTAAAAAAACAACAAAGAAGCGAATGTCTTTTAAAAGATAAAAGAGAAAGAAAATATAAACATATGTATGTACATATATACACAGACAAAAATACATTTATACATAATCATAAAAAAAACAATAGAAATTAATAGCAGATAGCGTAAAAATATCAAACATAAAATAAAACATAAGGAATGTCTTGCACCTACAGCCAGTTCCAAAAAATAAGAACCAACTGCAAATACAAAACATCCCTGTGAGGCTCAAATGGAAGAGAGAAAATCAAAATTCCACACATAAATCACAATCAATCATGAAAGCAATGATGAGCGCAGAGTACCAGACAAATAAGTTAGCATAATATCCGACAATTTACGCCCACTAAGTTGGAAAATATCACATTCATACTCAGCAGCAACGATTTCATTAAAAAGTCTTGGAATAGGAGCCATTTGAAATAGAATATATATTTTTATTAATATATACATATATATTTTATATTATTAAAAATCTATTATTTTACGAAATACAAATCTAGCGAATATTTTCCACTATTTAAACTTTGAACTGTTTGCACGTACATATGTACCTATTTAATATTTTTTCTAAGCAATTATTTACGTACAATATAACCAACCGCTCATACAGAACAATCAGTCGAAACGTTCCTACTGATATGGAACACTGTGCGTCTCTCTCACTCCTATCGGCAAATGCATTTTGCATCTCGCTCTTGATTCACGGTTTATAAAAACGCTCAACAAAAGAATTTTCTAATAAGTCACGGTGTAAGAAATAATTATTCATTTGTTTAGATTTTTTATTTGAAAATCACCTGGCAGTCGGCGCGCTGCTAAGATTTTCCGGTGGAAAAGTGCACTCAATCTCTATCATTCGACGTCTCCAGACGAACCGGATCCAGGTACGCTTATCGCAGATGTCTGTGGTCCAAATTTGCACCGGAAATTGATTAAATCCACGGGGGAAAAGTTTGAAAAGAGTTCGTTAGTTGAGCGGCGAGTAGACGATCAGTCGTTTTCGTAGAGCCGCGAAGCGCGGACGTCCAGCACGAACACGATTTCAAATTGCACGAGTTTCCCGGCCGAATTTTCCGACTGTGCGAATTTCCCCCATCACGTTCGTACTCACCAAAGATTGTGTGTGACTTTGAAACTTGATTTTCAACTTTGGTTTTAATCGGATTGATTTTTATTCAAAACTCTCTTAATAATCTTTTCAAGACTCTCAAAGAAAATGCGGATTACTATATTGAGAAGTTCTTTGGATTTTAATTGAAGTGTGTGTGTGTGATTTTTATTTTTTGAAATCGTCTGTTGATTTTCATCCATTTATGTGAGTATTATTTTTATTGATTTTCTAAATTGAGAACGCAATATTTTTTTTCTAATGTCAATGTTGTTGCAATGGTTTATTTAAATATTGTTATTTTAATAGTGTTTGAAAAATAATATGGAATATTTTATGTATATGTATATTCAAAGAAGCAGTACGTAAACTGTAACTTCCGTTCTGTCTTGAAACACAAAAATCTAATAAACTTTTGCAAAGCGCATATTCACACTGTAAATATTATTTTTGTGATCGTTTGCTTTAACTTCCGATAAGCGTTACGTTTGAATTAAAATAAATTTTTCTCATTTTTGTTAATATTTCATATACGCGAGAGTTTCTAATTAAAGAAAAGCGTTTTTGAAATTTTTCATTTAGTACAAAATTAATTTATATATGGTCAGTAACTACTTCCCTTTTCAGTAGATTGAATGAGTTGTCAGTAATATGAATTACATATATCAAAATGGTTGGTTAGTATTAAATGATATGTATCCGTTAGCTATTAGATTTGTGGTCAGTTTATCATTTAAATGGCCTTTATTAATTTATATAAAAGGGTTAAGATTGAAAATAAATAAACTGTAATTCAAAAGAAGGCCACTCACATGTCTTTAAGATAATCGGAAAATATGAAAACGGAAACCAAATCAATGTATTTGAATTTTCAGAAAAAAAAAAAAACTATTATATGGAAATATCTCATTATTTGACAGTGTAAGATATCAAAATAAGTCTTGGTCTAATAGAATACATATGTATTTACATAGTTTGGATCAAACTGAGATACCAGAATTCAGCATATGTGGTGTTTCGTAAAGTAAAATATTGGTTTTTACTGACCGTTTATTTTTTTTAAATTAATAATTTCTAGCAATTATTTTTATTAAACAGACCGTTTTTGTATTGAGTAACTGTACAAAAAAATTGTTGCCTAAAATTAATATGTACAGTTTATGTCTGAGATAAAAAGTCATTCAAGTTTTATTTTTAATATTATTTTAAAACTTCTCTTCGATTTCAACAAATCTTTCATCGATTTTCAGACACGTATGTACATAATTAAAGCTAAATATCTGTGGCGTGGGCTCAGAAGTATGGTGTAATTTTGAACGAATTTAGTTATTTACGAAAATGAAATTATAAATGTATATTTAAAAAAAAATCCAAGCAATATTTACAATAATTAACTGTTGGTGATGTTAATGAATTGATAAAATTTTGATTCTATAAAATTTTTTGAAATCTAATGTCACGTTTTTATCAAGATACTTTCTTATGTGCAATTCGATCGTATAAAATTGATTTAATGAAAATTGGTCATCATTTTTGATTCTTCAAATTTATTAAACCAATCGATTGTCATAAAACTTTATTCGAAATCTTCACGCTTCTAATTCAAACTGTTTTGTACTAAATATCTATACGATATATTACGAAATTTACGGCTCAAATTTGCCAAGATTATCTCCTCTCAACAGTTGAAATGAGTGATTATTAGAAGCGCGAAATTCATTTGAACAATGCCAAGCATACTGAATTGTATTTTTATTTATAATATTGCGATGATTTTTTTAGTATTGTGATCTTAATGAAACCATCTGAAATGTTGTAATGATTCATTGAAGTACACTTAGGCATAAACAATAAAATGAAACAGCGTGTAATGGTGCCATTATGACTTTTTTTGACTTTGTAAAACGCGGCCGTTTCTGACCTATAAATAAGTGGAGAAAAATAAATTGCATGCCCTAAACAGTTTATCAGATTTATTAGGGTACTTTTTCGTTTACATTTTGCTTACAAATCTCGTCGCTTCCCCCCTCTCTCCCCCCTCCACTTAAAGAAGTTAAAATGTTCCATTGAATGTACTACATTTTGCACTGCATTGAAATTTAGTGCCGCGACCCCCCCTTTTTTAACAGCTTTACTATTGAATGTTTATGGTGTAGTAAATTAAATCCCGTTTAATCCTTTAATAAAAATTCAATGAAAAATGTTGGGTTATGAAAAGTAAAATATGTACGGATTTATTAAAGGATTTACTTGGGGTACATATTTCAAATACAAATTTTTATATTTTTTAAAGTATTATAACATAAAATGAAAAGAAGCAAGAGAGTAATATAAAATGAAAAAACGAATCTGATATGCATATGTAGCGTTTAAGAACCCAAAAAGTATAACATCAATATTTGGAACGTAATTAGTGAAATAATGGAATTAAAATCTATTTATAGACTTTCCGTGAATTTGACATCATTAACTATCCGGATATGGGATGACTTAGAAATTGTAGTGCCTAAAATGTATTCTGCAACAAATTGCGTCATAGACCACCGGTTTGCGCTTAAAAAAGTAAATGTATGTACATACATACATATGTATGTATTGTCACGTTCCAATGAAAGATTAATAAATTTTAGTTTACTCATCCCACCGCTGCCACCAACATTATCATGTCATGTTCCGATGAAAGATTTATTTTTTTTAACAACTTGGTTGACTAACCAAGATTTATTTATTACTATTAAAATGATACATTTGTCTTATATTGTAGATATATTCGAAAAACGACAGATTATGGAACGATGATGAATTTAGTGTGAGATACGTAGAACTATTTCACTTTAACTTTGCTTCACTATTTAACTTTGTTCTGTTGCTGTCACTTGCAGGGTCGATATTAATGACTAACGTTCTTGGAGTCTTGTTTGGTGATGACTACCACTCTCGGAGTCTTGATGATGACGACTGTCACTCTCGGAGTTGATGATGATGACTGACTGATCTATATAAGTGATTTTTTACCTTATGGGATGGGCAATTATAGGATTATTGTCTTATGTGAATATTCTATTACAGGAATGTTTATTAATTTGATTACTCGCGTATGATTGTGAGAAAGTGATATTTGATTATTATGGCAGTCGAGGTACATAATAGTATGTATGGATTTATGTATGTACATATTTTAAATATCGATAAAAATGGGTTGACAATTCCCTTCCCCACACTCTTCAGTCAGAATTGGTCACCGAGTAAGTTTAGTGAGATTGGCTCACTCATTGGCTCATACATATATAAAAAAATAATAAGTACGATTATATTGACCATATGTCCCTTTTTCTATAAACTCCTTAGTTAATACGTTTTTTTTTTAACAAAACTCCTTCATGACGATAAATCTATTGAAATATTTAAAAAAATCATTTTTATTATAGAAAATTATTAGGTAGCGTAAAAATTTGTTGGGAGGGGGCGGGGGATATTTTCTTCTCATTCCAAATGGTATTTACCGGTCCGCGGCATTGTAGCACTGACATAGATAGTATTGAATTTTTGATTGAATATTTTATACATTCACTAGCAAAGACACGTGCTTATTAATGATAATTGTTTCCTTCATTTTTTAAACGAGCCTCGTGCATTTTTAATAATGACATTTCCGATTCCTTCATATGAAGCACGAATAGTCACTATTAAATGAATAAAGAATAATGTTAAAAAATCGGAAATTGAACATTCAAATTGGAAACTCAAAACACTGATTGTATCTCGCTTTAGTTCAAAACTGATAAAACTTCAATCTTTCTTTTAAAAATGCTGATCTCTTTATTATGCATATGTAACTACACACATATGTATCAAATTTTGATTGGACGGTATCCTATTTTTTACTAATTCTTCTGTAACGTTTTCTTGAATTAGGCGGCTTACACTAAAAAAAAATTCTTTATCTGCATCCGTTTCTTAAAATTTTTGGCTTTCTTGTGTTTTTTCTTCCAACAGCCCGGTTTCATCGACATTGAAAACTTGTTCCATCATACATATATGTATGTATTCTTTATTTCTAATTAACGTATTGCATTGTTCAATGAAGTTTTCAGCAACACGGTATTCACCAAAATACCTTTTTTAAAACCTATCTAGAAATATTTCAATATTGAAGATTTTACTATTTGTAATAATGTAAAGAAGTAGTAATTCGCAAAGCAACTTGTTGATTTTAATACTGATTTTTTTTGGATAAGTTTGTGTGTGTGTGTGTGTGTGTGTGTGTGTGTAGGTTTGCTCAATGATCACTAATAAATCATAACAGCCGATAGATGACTGTTGTTTATTGATAGTATTTCATTGATCAACTCTCATGCTCGTAATATCGTGAATAAAACTTTTTCAAAATTTTCATCTGACGATACACATTTCATCGGGCCAATCACTAGTTGCGTATAACTAATCGCGATAGTTTCGTTACAATAGTATAATGCGAAACTCAAGTTTATTTAACGATCGCAGTTATGAGTGAAACGATCTATTATTAACCCTCTCTCGGTCGGTCGGGTTTTATTTTTTTTTCACATTTTTATCTCATAAACATGCGCGTTTACGTGTCCGGAATTAGGTTAGGGTGCGTTCTCGGCACTATCGTGTTTATTTAACGTCGTACGTTTTGCATATAGCATTATTACACCATATGAGAGAATAAGTTGGGAAAAATGTGGTCCTGCTGCTGCTGCTATAGTAGTCCTAGTACCTAGTCCCCGCCAGGATAATCGGCGATACCCGGTTTAATATGTACGTCTATAAAGCGAAAATATAATATCGTCCGCGTAACAAACAGGACTTAAATTTACTGTTTAATATGCGGAAGGGTTTATGCGGCGCACAATTTCCGAAACGGTACAATGGGGATTTCCAAGACGAGGATGTGTAGTGTTGTGGATTGTGTTGAACATGTTACATATATATGGATGCTTGTGTCTTTTTTTTAGACGTAGAGCTACACTGTTCGCGCGGACACTTGTTAGCGGTATACGCGACAAGAAAAGTACACGTGTACTTGAGATCATCTCTCGCATAGAAATGACATTTGTAACATTGAACGCAGAAAGCATGAAGCTTTATGTGGTACTAGTGATTTTACCCGGCTTCGCTCGGTATTTTTAATGTAAACCGCTTAAACATGGCTAATCTTATAGTAAGCAATTATTTTTTTTTAATATTAAATTTATTTGAATCTGGAACTGAAACAGGAATTGGGAATCGGAACTGAAACATGAATCGAGAACCGGAGCTGAAAAAGGAATCTGGATCCGGAATTGAAAACGGAATCGATATCATATCATATCATAGAAAATATTTTTTTTTCGATAAAGTCACGGATTCTACGAATCATTACTTACATACATACATGCAAAGTCTCTGTCGAAATTATATATTAGATGTATGTAGTTGGTGATTTGCAGTCGTTTAGATTGAAGTTAGGTGCAAAATGTATGTATGGATTCGAAACTGTTGATTTTCAATGATGTTGGAAAAATATCAACTCATTTACACAATTTATCTTATCTACTGTAATATATAATTTCGAAAGATACTTTGTATGTATGTTTTGATTCGTAGAATCCGTGATGTTAAATTTAATAATAATAAAATTATGAATATTCAAAATTTAAATAAAATAAAATAATTCAAATAAATGTAATAAAATGTTTACTATTAGATTATTCATTTTTAAGTCGTTTGTATTACAAATACCGAGCGTAGCCGGGTAAAACCACTAGTGTATTATAATTTGGCGTTTATATATGTATGCATGTAGGTTTTAGCGAATCCGTATCGGACATGTGTATGTATTTTTATCGTAAATTTTTCTATTAGATAGGATTTGATTTGTTTTAATGTTCGGTTAGATTGATTTAAATTTAATTTATTTCTTAGTGGAGTGCTCTTAAGACTTTTTATGTTTTTTTTTAATGTTGATGTTCGTTGATGGCAATATACATTAATGCCAGGCTATTATCGACCTATTATTGACCGGAAGTTCCTGGTTAATGGACAAAGGACAGAGCAAACATTTTTAATTTATGAATTTTCGTTTCAAATTTAATTAAAAACGTTATCGAGTCATTTTTGCGTTGTACGAAAGGTTTTTATTATATTATATTACATATATAATATTATGTTTATTTATGTTATACATACATACATAGTAAATGTGGGGTTATGAACTATTAGTATAGGTATTATATTATGATCGTTCTTGTAACCGAAATAAGATTAGAAAGTCTTCTCATTTATTATATGGTTTTAATTTTGTCTGCTTCGGGAGTAAATTTTCTCCAAAAGGAATAGATTTTGGAAAAGGTGCATACATTTATGTATAGTTTTCAAGCAATAATATTTCGATCTTAATCGTGTAATTCTTTTAAAGTCAAATAAAATTATCAAAATTATCCAGGATCTATCTAAAAATATTGTTTAATTTATTATTTTTTATAAAATTAATATTTACCATCGCGCTATTACAGGTTGTTACAAAGCGACTCGTATGACAAAACTTGTGCGTGATGAACTATAAATGTATTTTTTTTTTTTAATATAAAACAGAATTGAGCATAATTACGTTTTATAGCATTGCTACTAAAAAAGTTTCTTAAAATTAATAACAACAATCAAATAAATAAAAAATAAAGAATAAAAGCATTGAATAATGGTAGACGTGGAAAACATGTATGTATTTTCACACATACATATGTACATATAAATAAGAAATTATTAATTGTTTTGCGTTCTAAATTATTAATAGCGTATAAATACTCGATAGAAATGATTCTAAAGTGTAAAAGCAAATTCCAGATGACTTCATATAGATGAATTAAAAAGAAAGGCAACTGTACTATGGGATATAAAGGGCTTGGATATTCTAAAAATGAAACCCAAATTCCCATATGCCTTGCTTATTATTAATTCAATATGTAAACGTAAAGATAATTTACTATAAAAAAAAACGACAAGGTCTCTCACACGATCAACCCTAAGTAATTGATTACTATTAATAAGAAAATTAAACAATATAGTGGATGTAAATCTAGAAAATTTTATGTAGAAAAACTTGGTAGCATTGAGAAATAAATGGTTGCTAAGACAGTATTTAGTGAAGGAGTCTTTTTGTAAGCTTAGACTAATGAGTTAATTTTTATATTTGCAAATAGCAGAAAGGATGAGATCAAGAAGCAGAATCCCATATCATTAATGTAAATCAGAAATAGCAGAGGACCTAAATGAGAACCTTGGAGTACTCCCAATAATACATATTTTTTTGTTTATTATAAAATTGTATAAATTTTTCAATAGTGGTGACAATTATACGGTAAGTGGTCAATTGTTGATTGTTGAAGTTATCAATTCATATCTGCCAATATTTGTATTATTAATTTATTTACACTTTATAACACTGATAAAAGGTTATGCAGTACTTTTGGGCTCAGAGTAAGGTATAAATATTTTTAACGATTAAAAATTTATAAAATCATTTCTATTGGTAATTAAGTCACGTTATTTCTTACGTATCTGGATTTTAGTGATTAGATACATAGTTTGTAACGTCTGGCTCCAGAATTCGCAGACCAAGCTCATCGTAATAGATTCATTACTTTTATATTTACTAAACACAGTACGTATGTATGTACATATGTATATTATATATTTTTAGCTAACGAGGCATTTGTATTTAGGTGGTTTATCTTAATTAGAATTGAATCAACTGTGTATATTTATCTATATTCACTTATTTACATGATCTGTCGATATTTATCAGTGACGAAATACACTTTTTTTTCAATTACTTTCAAATTTAATAATAAAGTATTTATTGATCCTCGATAAGGTAGTGTGTTAAGGATTGATATTGGACACGATATGGGTTTGTATTTTGTGTTTGTATGAAGAGGTCTGCGCATAAATCTAAAGAAAACAAAATTTATGATAGTAGATAGAATGCAAACAGACACCGGGAATCTAACCTTGGATGGAGAGGTGATAGAAAGAGTAAAAAGATTCAAATACCTGGGTACCTGGCTGAATGAAGAGATGGACCCAGATGAAGATCTAAAAATCCGCATCGAGATGGCTAGAACAGCATTTGTAAAAATGAAGGCGGCCCTTACAAACAAGCATCTCAATCTTCATACGCGGTTGAGATTCGCGAAGAGCTACGTCTGGACAGTATTACTACACGGATGTGAGACGTGGACTCTGAAAACCAAGATGATCAGCCGCATTGAAGCTTTTGAGATGTGGGTCTATAGGCGTATGCTGAAGATTCCGTGGACCAAAAAGATATCAAACGAAGCTGTCCTCGGCATGATGGGGAGAGGCAGGGAACTTGTTTCTGTCATCAAGCGGAGAAAGATGGAGTACCTCGGACACATGATACGGGGTCCAAAATACGAATTTCTCCGTTTGATAACCATGGGGAAAATAGAAGGAAAAAAATGGATTGGCAGGAAAAAGTTATCTTGGCTTCGAAACATGCGCATGTGGACCGATATGAGCGCCGAAGAGCTGTTCCGAGCCGCTGAAGACCGATGCGGATATATTCAAATAATCGACGAGGTGGTCGCCAACGTCCGGATGCGGACAAGGCATTAACAAGAAGAAGATGGGTTTGTATGTGGCGTAACTTACGCCACTCTATGCACATATTAAACCAGTAATGGTTATAAAAATATGTAGTGTGTCGTAAAAATCACGCTATCGATAGATTACATACGAAAATTAAAACACTGCCGGAAACATTTAATTTGGGTTATCGCGCGCTTTTTATTCGATGGTAGCCATTTTTATCGTCGTTCTTCATCGTAAATGAAATTCTGGCTTTCGATAGTCTAATTGGTCCTATGCACTGATTGTACGGTCATTCGGCAAGTTAGCTTGTTCATTTTTTTGCGCATTTGATTTGTTTTGATAAAAATTTTAAAATTTCATTGTAAAAAGTGGTGAGTTCGGTATTTTTATGCCCATCGCTTATACACCATACGAGTAACCGAGATCGAGTAGCTCGGACGCTACCTGTAACGTGGCAAGATGTGATCCCACCGTTATTAGACGCTGACATCTGACCGCTGTATTACTGACACAGCTCAAACTAGCAAATGTACGTAAATGACAGTACGAAAATATGTTTAAGTACATTCTATATGACCACATTAATATGTTCCGTAATATGTACATACGTGGCGTAGATGTAACAGCAATGGCCGACACGATCTATTCATATTATACGGCAGTACATGTCACTATGACGTATGAAACAGAACCTGTTTTATTTGGCCACTGTGACAATATTTTATTTATTTTATTTCAATCGAACATGTACACTTGCCTTTAAAGATCACTCCGAAGCGACGAGTGTACTAATACAGTTACAATATAGGAATATAAGCATTTTTATTATTACCTCTTCTTAGTTCGGAATCGATTTTCTCGTGTGACGAAGTTTGGGTTCTTATCCGATCGTTTTCAAACTTTGCCATTTTGCTCAGCTTGGTCATCAATGTAAGTGGAAATTACTTTGTTTGTTTGAAAATAGTGCATCTTCCTTTACGGTGACGTCTATCGTTCACACTGTCACATTTGTCTACAGTGTTCTGATCGTTTTTTTCCCTTTTCACCCCCCTCTCGCTATGGCAGATTGAGCACTATGCCATACTCATGTTCAAAGTTTACGGAGAAGATTGGTGATTTCTGAATTAGGTTTTTTTTATATACATTTATTTTTATACAATGTGAATTCATACAAACACCATCCACAGTGACATCTATTCAGAAGTTTTTGCAGCATTTTCTTATAGAAATTGGCGAACCTCAAAAAGTTGAATAACTTGAGATTTGCAAGAGAGGTTGGAAAGGAAATGCCAATTTACAGGAATCGTTTCAATGAAAATCAGAAAAATTGGCAAACTCTGAAAGGAAACGATCGACCTGGAGTCACAAACCAAGGTCTGACCAGCAGCGGGATTCTAGTGGGACTCGAACCCGTGACAATTCTGCCTGAAACATAATATGCTAACCACTAGTCCACGCTCATGGTGGCGAGTGCACGCGCACCAACGAAAGAGCGCATATAAACATTTTCGGAAATGTCGTATTGTGACATCATTGATTCGACGATTCGATGCAAACAATTTTGCGTCGTATCGTCGCGCTCTGTTATGTATGTATGTGTGAGCCGAATGTGCCGAAAGCTGCACTGCTGTATGATATGAATAGAAGTAGTCTTTTACTTGCACTACTGTAGCGGGGTGTTGACGCGCAGTGCTGGACAGTATAAATATACCTTTAAGTTGGACCGTGTTAAACTTTACTCGGTCTGGGTTACTCGTATCATGGTAATCCGGTATTATTCCATGTTGCTTCTCTCTTGCGCACTAACAAGCATAGATTTTTCTCAATATTATATATGTAATCTATAATAAATAGGTTTTTGAGCACTTTTTCCTATAATGCTGAACATTAACATTAGAATAATATAATACAATGATTACTAACAAAATTAAATTAAAATTGTAAAATAAAAATTGATCAGTAGATCAGTAGCTATTAAAATAGATATGAGATGTTTTGTGAACATAATTTAGTAATAATAAAAAGCATTTAAAAATCAAAATCAATGAAATAATATAAGCAGATTCCATAGAATAATTGTATGGCGAATGGTGATCGAACATTGTAATGTTTTTGAATTTCGGAGCATATTTTAATTTTTTTTTGTGTGAACGTATTTGTGTACGAACTCCATAAAACAAAGAGATAGTCCGTGCGTTAATCTTAATGTAAATTTTAATTATCTAACAGACTAGTGTCAATATACTTAAATATCTTTGATAGTAAATTCACGATTAAGTCAAGCAAATACAATTTTAAGTATGTAAATATATACGAACATATTTAAAAATTTGCTGACGTTTAAAAGATCGTTCTGCAATGATCAAATAGTCGATGTACGCTTTTGTACAATGTACATAATAATAGTGCAGAAATTACAGACGTAAGACGCAATGCTAACTTTCGGTCGATCTGTATGTATGAACATATGTACAAATTTGTGTATGTTTATATATATATATATATATATATATATATATATATATATATATATATATATATATATATATATATATATATATATATGTTTGAATGTAAGCACGTTGCGAATTCTCTCAACAATGCGTAATTAGTTGAAAGCGCGCGAAATGTTCAACAAGTTCCGTTGTACTGTGAGAGTTTCCAAACATATGTATGTACAGACAATATGTATATATGTATTTAAATGCGTAAAAGCTTTCTAATTTCGCTAAAGTATATATATTGTAATGCTAAAAATGATAATAAAGCGGAGTTTTTTGGGGAATGGTATGTAATACGGATGTGTTTATGTCGGTAATGTATGAAAAAATAGAAAACAAAGCGTAGGTATCTGTAGATAAAAATATACACATGTTTTTTTACTTTTATTATCCCAAAGTGTGGAATTAATAGGCGTGAAAAGTGACAGGTGAGCAATGAATGTCAGTATAAATATTCTCTTTGTGCGTTTCAAAATATAATATATATATTTGTAAGTATAGTATAATATTTAAGATTCAAAACCGCGCGCTCGTGTTTTTCGAAACAGTGGCGTCCATAAACTACAAACGTATACTCGTATGTCTGTAATATAAACTTTATTGATTTTTTTCTTTGTTTTTGATTTATACCTTTATTTCAAAGTTTTTTGTGCGTTCAATTTTATGGAGTTTGAACACGCAATTTCATTTTATTATAAATGTACGTTGGAATGGTTTAAAGTTTATTATTCGCGATTAACCCTATCGTTTTCGCACGCATTTTGAAAATTTACGTTTCTGTGATTTTATTGCTTATAATAGCAATAAATGTGGATGAATTTAATTTTATGTCAATTGACAGCGAGATCTTTGTGAAGTCATTATTTTTTTTTAATTGCGAATGTATCTACTAGGGTTTCTGATTTACTGGTTTTTTCCAAGTTTATCGATTCCCGGGACGCGGGACTGAGCTCGGGATCGTTCCTGGGATTCCCGGGATCCCGTGACATACATTTAATGTTATATTTTTTAAATTTTATTAATGTAAAATTTATTTACTAATAAATAGATGTAATTAATAAAGTAAATTTATTTGAAATAGCTTCTTAAGAATACTAAAATATTTAAATGAGAATCCGAATACCTCTTTCTAGATTTGGCACAAATATTTCTAGCAATGGAAAAAACGCTTTCAATATTAGTCGAAGTCAGTTTTAAAGATAAGGGATACGAAAATTCTTTTTTTTAATTATCTGTTTTGTCTTGTATGTATAAATATATTTTTATTTACGCCGTATTGCAGACTTGTCTTTAATAACTCTTCATATTGTTCTTCTGATCTTCATAATTTTCTCATCTTTATCAGAATCTAAAAGAATTTCTTCTATAGTGGAATCGTCAATTCAAAAAGGATATACATACATAGTTAATCGTAGGATGTACATTATTAGCCTTAATGATTAGATTTAAAGAACGTATTGATTGAAATAAATTTCCAGGGATTCTAGATAATTATTCCCGAGACACGGGACATTCCGGAAAATTCCGTCAATTCCCGGGATTTTTTTCCCGGATCGACCCGGGCAGAAACTCTTATGTAATATGTACATATGTACATATTGGTTTTCTTACAAGTATCTTATATTTATTGTTTTTAATTAAAAAGTATCTATCATCTGTTATGTAATTTCTTTCAAATGCATACAAAACTTTAATTAATATGGTTAAAAAATTGGTTTTCTTATTTTTAATAGAAAATTTCATTTTTAAGTGTGAATGGATTCGTTTATTAAAGTTTTTCGAAAGTTGGATTGAATTGCTTTATATTTCCGATGTAAAACTAGTTGAATTCAATTACATAATATGTACATATGTATGTATGTACGTACACATACTTGGTAAGTGTATGTTTTTATGTTGAAGAAAACTTCAAAGTTGAATGTATAGGTACATAAAGACACATTTTAACGTCGAAAATATGTAAAAACATGTCCCTGTATTTTAATTTAAATAAAACAAGTTTTTTTTTAAATTAAATAGAACATGTACACACATGTGTCGAAAAATGGTAAATGGTAAGTCAACATTTACCTTTGCCACTTCAGTTTTTGTTAACGAAAAAATGTCGAAAGTAATACACACCAGTGTAAGAGATTGTCGAAGTTCCGAAGTCGTGCAGTTTCATAGTTTTTTAAAGAAAGAAAAAAATCAATTAATCACACAAGTAAAACGTCCACCATGACAGCTCATATTTCTACCAAAAATTTTATAAAAGTTATATTAGATTTATATTTGTTGGATATATACTGTGACTGAACTGTAAAAAGTACAAATATTATTAGGCAGTGTTGACATTTGTTTTTTTTTAATGTATTTTATGTGTGCACGTCGTAGGTTAAAGGTATTTTTATACGTCGTCCGTGTCGAGTCCGGTCGTCGTGTAAATAGACCGTCGCGAATTTTCCGCGAAAGCTTTTAATCGCGCGCAAAACTAAAGACGCAACACGACATTTTACGAGTTTAGTTTGCCGCCGGAAAAAATAATGATAATGATGTCTTCTTTGACGCTGATACGCTGTCGTATAAAAAAGTTGTAGGTAAATATTTAAGTTGACTTGATGTGTTGATTTACAGCAGATGCGTGGTCGTATACAGCGTGCTCTAGAAGTGCGATATGTATTATGGGTATTTTTCTGGATTTTGAATGAATTTGACGCGGAAAAAAAGTTGTATTTTCCCGTGCGTGTGTGTGTGTGTGTGTCGACTTTTCGAGAAAAAGGAAAATTGTTTGGGAACGTTCGTAGAAATGTTGCCGAAAATGCGCACGTCATTTCGTAACCATGAAAGCGACTGGAAGAACTTTACATTCACGGTGTAGAATTTCGTATACGCGTTAATATATTCCCGATGTTTAATACGCGTGTGTTTGTAATGTGAAATATTGTACGAAAATTGGACGATTTTTTTTGGACTATAGAATATGTATGTATATTCGAGTCTTGTGGTGCTTAGAAGTAATTAATTAATTGTATATATATTTACAGAAAGAGTTGAATTATATGTAGTTTTGGTTCAAAGTTTCGAGACTGTTTTCTCAGTATTTCTATATACAATACGTTCGATGTTTGCGAGTTTTATCTAATAAATAATTTTAAAGTTGAGAACATACTTTGAATCTGTGGAATCTATTTTAAACGTGTTGTGGAAGAAAATATTTTGTAAGTTCTTAATTTATTATTAAATGTATCATCATCTTCATCATTTACTGCTGGATAAAGACCTCTTCAGTACGTTTCAATTCGTCTTTGTTTTAGGCAATTCGCAACCATGTCATTTCAAACATTTTTTTTTATAATTTCATTCACCCAACTCCCATGTGGCCTTCTTTGCACCTTTTTACAAATTTTATTTTTACATACATACAACGAAGGTCTAGCAGATAAACCCCAATGCACTTTCCTGGCCAATTACAAACATTGATTAATTATAATTTTTAGAATAATTTTAATAAAGCATCAATGATATCAATGGATACATTTTGACATCTTTCTGATAAACTAACGCTTTTTTGGAGAATTTTTTTTATATAAATCATCAAATTCAGAATCAGAAATGGGTAAAGGTTGCCGATTTGTTGGAACCGTTTCAATGAAAATCAGATAAATTGGTAAACTTTGATAGGAAATGATCGACCTGGACCTTACAAACCAAGTTCTGGTCCCGCTGCTGGCCAGACCTTGGTTTGTGACTCTATGGCGATCGTTTCTTATCAGAGTTTGCCAATTTCCACTGATAAACATTGAAACGGTTCACTGGAACAACTGATTACAACTGGGAGATACACATCAACTATAGCATAGTAGAAATAAGCTTAAAAACCAATTAAAAATTCTTTTAAAAAAATTTCGTAGTAAGTTTTGTACGAATGCATATACATATATACATATGTATATATCATGAAGTCGACGATCTTAAGCAAATTTTTTTAAGATAATCTGTGTTCATATACATATGTACATACCTCAAAGGTATAAACGTCTAGTTACAATCACAAAGACTCTTTGATTTTGATTTTTAAATGCTTTTTATAATTACTTAATTATGTTCACAATACATCTGATGTTTATTTTATTTGCTACTGATCTGCTGATAATTTTCTATTTTACAATTTTAATTTAATTTTGTTAGTAATCATAGTATTACATTATTCTAATGTTAATGTACAGCACAATAGAAAAAACAGCTCAAAAACCTATTTACAATTATTATACAAAGACTATTCACAAGTGTATTGGTATGGTAGAATACTTAATTTCAATATTTATTAGGTTTTCTTTGTCAACACTTTGTATATTTGTTGTGTAAAATAATAATAGAATACTACATTATATTGTATGTACAGTATGAGTTTCTTTCGGTAGAAAATGCACAAAGAAAAAACTTTAACCTCCGTTAGCACAATATTTAAATGTATGTATGTAGTTACTTGATATTTCAATGTATGTATGTCCATATGTAACCAACTCCTAAGTGTATTCCAATTTAATTGTTCGAATTGGATTTAGTCGGATTAGTTTATAAATAATTATGACAACGGTACGTAATCTTTAATTTGTTTCCGTCTGTAGAATAGAGATAAACAACTAACGTACGCATCACTTAAAAAGCTTAAATTCAAAAGTTGATAGCACTTTTAAAACAAGTCGAAGTTGCTTGTAGTCGTATCGTATCATAATATATGTATGTAAGGTAGAATTTAGTATGTTTTGGAAGACTGAGATAACACGGATGAAACAACAACAAACAAAGACTAAATCTTAATTTTAAATACAAACACTCAGTAAGTGTTTGGCTCAACGTACATACATACATATACTACAAATCATGTGTATAATCAAATAGGAGGTAGTAAACGCTTAACAGTTTTGTAATAGGTCATTTCGGCGAAGGTGCGACTCTTTTTTGACGCAAGACTTTTTTGGTTTAGGGGGTTGAAAATATATTTCCACGCAAGGCAGGGAGATTCATTTGCAAAGAGATGTGTCGTGACGTCACCGATAATATACCGTAAAAAGTGTGTCGTTTTCCCGGGTCAGGAATAGTTTGGCGTGTGGGTGTTTGTGTGTCGAGCTATTTTTGGGCCGAGAGCTATAAAATTTTTATTGGCCTTTTGTGTTGAACGCACTCTCATCAAAGATCATCAAAGCGCTGGTTTTGCGGTCGACGTTTTCCCCCCCCCGACTCCATTGATCGCGTGACTCGCAGGAAAATTCGAGGAAAACCGCATCGACACGTTCATATATTTGTTTGATTTGTTTGTGCATGTTGTAGAATGATCTAGATTTGGCGAGTTGTTTGTTTGTTTATTATTTATGTGTGTTAGATTAGTGGTCTTCGTTTCATCGAAAGCTTTCGGTATTTACTTTAACCTTTGAAGGACCGAGCGTCGAGATCGAACGAGTGTCTCCAACCGGGGTTGAGTAAGACCCCAGTATTTTTTAATCAAAATACAGCTTTTCTCAATAAAAATGTGTTCAATGTATATTTTATTAATCATTTTATACATCAACATAAAAAAGTTTTAGTCCTCTAGCATGTTTTTGACAATTTTTGTATTAAAAAATAACGACAAGTATTGACATGCAAACGCACATAGGTAAGGCCAACAGGTGACTGCATGACTTAATAATCACGCGCCAAAAGCACCGAAAACAATAGCATACGAAAATATTGCTGTCTCTTTCTCTCGCATTGATTCATCGATCAACAAGAATATGCAAGTGAACAGTCAAAAAGGTGACTTATCGCTACCGGCTTTAAATCATACTTTGCATCGTAGAAATGTATAAATGTATTTTTTTACGATGTACCCCTTTTCTAAATCATACAAAATCTATTAAAACAAATTTCTTGTAGTTCATTCTAGGAATTCAAGAAATATAGGGTGTATAGCTTTTGAAACTACATAGTTATTACGAAAAACGTAAAAATTTGGGGCACTTGCATACCCCACTTCGGTGAGGGAGGGTTAACTGCATACGTATATACATACGTACATATTTTTATTTATTTAATATGCTTGGGGGAGGCGGCAAAGCCGATAGACCCAAGGAATTTGATTTATACACATATGTACATATGTATGTAAATTAAATGAGAAAAAAAGTAATAGAAATAAGATATTGGGAAAAAAGAATCCTTTAAGTTTAAGAAATCCATCAAGCTTATTCTTAAAAATATTAATGTTATCAGAGATTACAATTTCATTTGGAAGACTATTCCAAACTGAAACCACTCTGTTAGAGAAGAAGAAATTTCTGATCAATTTATTAGATTTTTCTTTTTGGAGTCTAAGCGAGTGACCTCTGAGGTGAGTGTTTTCGTTGAATGTAAAATACACATACATATATATATATATATATATATATATATATATATATATATATATATATATATATATATATATATATATATATATTTTTATTAAGTATATATTAAGTATTTTTATATACATATATACAAAGTGTTTTTATTCTTTTCGTAATTTACGTCGTTAGCTTTTTGTCAGGGTCGATCCGGGACTGAAATTCCCGAACTTACGGAATTTTAATGTTCCGTGTCCTGGGAATTCTTATCTTGAATCCCGGAAAACACATTTCAATCAAAGCGTTCTTTAAATCTAATATATAATTTCGAAGGCGACTCTGTGTGTATGTTTGTTTGGTTCGTAGAATCCGTGACGTTCAATTTAATAAGTGTAAGTAAGAAGAGGTTAGTAAATAAAAAACAAACAAATATTAAAATAAATATAATCAAATGTTTACTATTAGATTAGCCACGTTTAAACGGTTTATATTAAAAATACCGAGAGAAGCCGGCTAAAACCACTAGTGGATTAATAAAGGCGCATGTATGTACATATATACATATGTATATGTAGGTATACATATCCTACGATGAAATTATTATATATGTATCGAGTATATCCTTATTGTATTGACGATTCCACAATGGAAAAAAAATTTAGATTCTGATGAAGAAGAGACAATTGTGTGTATGACTATGAATGAAGAGTTAAATATGGAGTTAAAAGAGAAAATTTTCTTCGTACCTTTTATCAGTGGCGTAGCTACCTCAAAGCAAAGTCATGCAAAGCATAAAAGCCCATCTTGACAAGGGGTCCAAATTTATATACATACATATATATGTACATACATTGGTACACTCAATATAATTAATAATGTCGAAAATATCGTATGTAAGAAAAATGACTCGAGTCATATACATATGTATGTATGTACTTGTACGTGTATAATATTATTTTGCTTAACCTTTATTGTACGAATTGTTAAAAGTTCCATTCAATTATTTGTATCGTTGCACACCGTATAAAACCATTTGAGTGAGATAATTAATTTCGTAACGCCATTATTTAAAAAATAATTAATTGGAAATATAAGACTCATTCCAAAATTTTTCAAACCTTAAATCGAGAAAGAATCATTTTTGAAGTTGGTGAGCCAAGTTAAAATATTTTTTTTGTGTTACTGTAAATTGTATTTGTGCCAAATCTAGCAATAGGCTTTCGGATTCTCATTTAAATATAATATTTTAGTATTGTCAAGAAGCTATTTCAAATAAATTTTGTTTTTATTATTAAATATTGTCTAGTAAATAGATATATTGTTTACTTTTTACTTCATCTATGTACGTAGTAACAATAGATGAAGTTTTGTGATCATGCAAAAATTCAAACTCGACATTTTGACTGATTCGAACTCAGAATCGATCACTAATCACGTTTTCATTATCTAGAAAACATGTGTGTCTGTGTGTGTGTGTGTGTGTGTGTGTGTGTGTGTGTGTGTGATTTTCTTAATACTTTTTAAATAAAAAAGTTTAATACTGATATATACATAAATATGTATCGAGATCTCGGGAATCCCGCGAATGATCCTGAGTTTCGTCCTGTGTTCCGGGAATTGAAAAAGTCCCGGAAATCAGAAACCCTAGAAACAATGATAACATTTCGTGATCATGAGACAGTTCTACCTCAACATTTTTACTTCATCAATGTATCTAAATATATAGTAATGACATGTGAAGCTTTTTGATCGAGATTTTGGCTGTTTTTCGTTAGTTTGTCTTTTTATTAAAGTTTCGTTGCCTAATTTTTCAATTGGGGACGATAATTAACACAAAAATTGCGTGTTTTTAAGGAAATCCAAAAGGCTTAAAGCTTTTATAATTACTCCTCGTACATATGTTTATTTCTAAAAGAAAGAAATTGGACTATGAAATCGATAGATAGGCTTGATTTTATAATTTTCGTTAAATTGAATATGCGATTTTATATAACATACGATATTGATAAGTTTGAAAAATTTCGTATAGATGTCTATTTTTTCAATTATTTTTATATAATATGTGAATATGTATATATTTAGCTAGGGTTAATTTGTTATAAAGCATATTGATTGAGGTCGAGGATGCCGTGAGATTTTTCGTGAGGATCGTCCTTGATGTGTCTGGATGGCCGTGGCAATGACAATAATATTATATTCAAAAAACACATACATACATATGCATAGAGGAAATAACAATCACTTAAATTTTTCGATCGTAGAGGGTTGATTTCTGAACTTGTACTATCGATTTTTCGTCACAAAATTCAAATTTAAGTTGAGTTATTCCTTAAGTTAATAAAGATCTGGTTCGTTATTTCAAAATGCATCATTACAACTTATTGCTACCTGTAAAGTAGGGTTGTCAGATTTTCAAATAGCTTTTGAAGCTTCAAAATAGTGCGTTCTATTGAAGGTAATAGTGATAGCCACCTAGATTTTGAATGTGAAAGTAGATATTTACATATATTCAATATTAGCAAAATCACAGAAATCTTTTAGTCTTTCTGTTCTGACAGTGTCTATTCTGCGTCTTCATATGATGAATCATTCTGAGTATGAGAAAATTAATAATTCAAGATAGATTGATTGATGCCTGATACACATTTTTTGTCTCTTTTCTACATATACATAGTTCTCCAGAAAGTATAAGACAGAGTTAAATAGTTGTATGAGACAAATAGTTAATTGTTGAATATTGCTGCAGGGTTTACTTTTTGTTTATAGTTTATGTTAATTCTGAGTCAAAAACTTCTGTAGGAATTTAAAAAATATTAAACCGGGACATTTGGGCATCCCGAGAGTTTTGTTCGGGACACCGGGACACGAGACTTAAAACTGGTGACAATCCCGATCAATCGGGACGCCTGACAACCCTATGTAAAGAGAAATTGCTCCATTTGTGAACTAAATTTATAATTATTTGTTAACTTAATTTTTTCAAAGTAGCTGTATTTATATATAATTTAACATGTTTCTGTTATAAAGTGTGTAAAAAGTGACTTCAAACATGATATTTTCGAATAACATCATGTGATCAGACACCAGCTAATGGGATCTGAATACATATTTCTATATAAACATCCTTTTTTGTTTCAGATTTCAAACAATTGTGATTCAGCTGCTATCATGTGATAAGGCAAAAGCTCAGATGCTGCTGAATAGGTGGAGTTTACAACTGTTATGAATGCGTCTTTATAATAAAGGTTGGTTTTATAAAATTTATCGCCTCATTGTTGTTTGATTGTTTATTTTTAATATTGAACCATTCTAAACTGAACGGTGGGGAAGCCTCACCCATTTGCATCAGTTGAACTCGAATCTAATCAAAATTTGCCAAATATTTAATCGGAAACGATGAAGGGTGCGGACAGGGTAGGTATTAGATTGGTAAATATTTTACACACGTACACATATTGTATTGTGCACGTGTCCGATGGATTCAATAAACGAAGATTTAATTGAGTCAGTCGATCGGTTTGGATTATAAGCCGGCCGAAATGAATCATTAAATTCAGATTATCGGGGATATTTGATATGCGGTAGTCGTTCGTGTTTCCATTTCTAGGTAAAATGTCAGCTAGTTATCATTTGGTAAGCGTGTTTTGGCCATTTAGTATGGTTAGTCAGTTAGAAATATGTAGATCGATGGATTTAAAGAATTACTGGGTAACTAAGACTGTATGTAGAAAGAAAGGCGTGGTAAAAAATGAGAAAAATCTACTCTCTCAATTGCCCGGACTTCTTTGCGTTCTTTCTTGGGTACCGTTCTAGCATTTCTCTTGTTTATCTTTCGTCTAATCTTCTACAAAGTTACATTGCCGTTTCAATTTCCTCATTCGTTCTACCGTGCTAACACATGCATCTCTTTAATGGTTAAAAAAAGACGTATTTACTTATTCTATATATTTTTTAATTACTTATTTTAAATTCAAAGTGCTAGTGGCATTTTTTTTACAGAAAATTATTCGGACAAGTCTAAAAATATGCGTGTTTTATGATATTTAAACCATGGAAACGTGATCTGGTCGCGATTCTAAGTGCAAATCAGTCAAAATCTGAATTCAATTGAATCTCAAAGTCACACTTTTGCATGATCACAAAACTCCATATATTGCCACGGGGGATTGCAATTTACCGTCAAATTTTATTTACCGGTAAACGGTAAGCAATTTTTCCCACTATCGATATACTGGTATTTACCGATGAAATTAAAAAAAAATAATGGTATGTGGTTAATCTTAATTGAATCACGAGTAAAAAAAAATAAAGTCCATTCGTAATAATTGATAATTTTTTTTCGTGTTTTAACCAATCATATTTATTTATTTAAAGTTTGGACCATTTAAAAATTTGGATCATAACTGAAAAAACCTGTGATCGGATTAATTACCAATAGGTTGGTCTGTGTTGCTATTCCTAAGCAAGCATTAAGAGGGCTGGACACCAGTGACTTGTCCATACAAACGTATTAGACTTCTCCCTTCCTCAACTATGGCACTAGAGAAATTATTTTTTAATATGCTATGGATATCCACCATTGGGTTGCATCTATCGTTTTATTTTTTTGATTAGCTATTTTTTATAGGAGCTAGGAGCCGCCAAACATCAATAAAATAGCCTCTTTTTTATACCCAAGAAAAGAGTCCAGCGTGCTTATTTAACAGTCGATTTTAAAAAAAATACGCGCATTGTTGCACAGAAAATATCTCTCTCATACCGATGATGAAATTTTTTTAAAAATTGGTCTAGTTTCGGAGGAGAAAATAGGAGAATACGAAACGTCGATTTTGTCAATTTAAAATACGTTTTATCTGGTCGAAGCGCAACTGTCGCATTCACTCAATATATATATTGATATATATATTGTTGCATTCACTCAATATATATATTCACTTAATATACATATACATATATCGAAGAAAGGAACGGCAACAAAATTAAGGTTTCGGGTGTACAGCCCTCTTAACATAGCTACTCTTACGAGTGCATCTTTTTTGGACATTTAATACTGGAAATAAAAAAATCCAGACTGTCTAATCCATTTTATAACTCCAGTTGAATTGAGTTTTAATGCAAAAATATGTCTGTATATGTACTTAATAAACGATAAAATAATTTGCCGCTATTACTGATAAATTTTACAATTTATCGGTAATTACCGATGGCTAAACTTTAAGGGTTTGTTGAATACCATTTAACCGGTATACTGGTATTGCAATCCCTAATTGCTACTACGTGTACGTACATATGAGCCTATGAATAATATTTAAAAATACTGGTGGTTATAGTCCACCATCGAATTGGCGGAAGCAATTTAAATCTCTATCGGCGGCCAAACCTCGCAAAATGTCAAAGTTTCAAAGCGATCGGAAGAATGTAGGAATTTTGTCAGACCGATTGGCGAAGTGAAGTTCTTAAAAACCGTGTAAAAACCTTGTAAGTACTGGTGGCCTGTAATACGTTTATTCTGCTTTTTTCGAGATTATGGACATACCGAATTAAAATAAGTGATAACAATTTGTGAAGTAAGTCAAACAGAAATAGTGTTTTTGGAACTAAAAATTGGCCACTTTAAAATATAACGGCTCATATGTATACGTATATATTATAAATATATGTATATATATATATATATATATATATATATATATATATATATATATATATATATATATATATATATATATATATATATAGAGAATATAAAAATATAAAAATATGAAATATGCGATATATGTATCTATTTATCTTCCCGAAAACAGACAACTCCATCTTAGAACAGATTGAATTTTAAAAAATTTATCCGATGTATTGTATTTTTTTTCATTTTTACGTTACATATTTTTCGTTTTCGTTTTTGTGCAGTTATAATGATTTCTAATAATTTCTTCGTGTTATTTTCTTATTCATCGTGTGTACAAGATTTAAATCAACATGAAGAAAGGATGTTGAAACAGTTTATACAAAATATTATTTATTTATTTAAAGTTTGGACCGTTGTAGCATCACAGGAATTCCGAATGCGCCACATTGGTCAAAAATATAACAGAAAAGAAACAAAATAATAACTTAAGAAAATTATACATGACAAAAACAAAACATATGTATATACGCAGACAAAATATATAATTCAACAAGTTCATACCACTGTGCGAAATTTGAATTATAAGATTTTATTGTTGTCGAGATGGTGCTCGAGATGGTTGATTAATTCGGTGCGTGTTTTCGGTCACAATGGGTCTCGTTCGTATTTATAGGATGAATTTGGAACAATTTGAGAAGCTTCTCGTCGTAATTGAGTAGATTCGATGATGTTTCGGTGGTTTTGAAAGCCACTATAAATCTATTATGTGCGTTCTAAATCTATTGTTTCTCGTCTAAGCAACGCACGCGAAGAGCGAAGTTTTGCACAACATATTTTTGAAATGTTTACATCGCATCGCAACGGACAAAAGTATGTAATATAAAACGCCATTGGTTTGCAATTTGACGTTCATAAAATGTGAAATATTACGTACTTGAACGCGTTTCCCCAAAGTAGCCGTAGGTACGTACAATATGTACGTAGGAGAAATGTTGCGTTTGAAGTTTCCTTTCAATGCGTTCGTAATAATATAATATACTAGTTTTATGCCCGTTGAAATTTCAACGGGTGCTTTCGGATTGATTCGGCTTAAAATAAAGTTACAATATGAATAGTAATAATTAATCGGAATCGGAATTGAAAAAGAAATCGGAAATTGGTTATGCCAATTACATTATGCAATAAAAAATGATAATAAAATTATAAAACATCGTAGTCGAAATCCAAATCGGAATCGGATAATATGAAAAGTACGTATTTTTACATCGCGTGATGTAAGCAAAAATGTGTGTTTAATTTACAAAACCCAATACCCACAATTATGTATAAACAAACCCCGGTCATTGACCTCGCAACCTTGAATATTATAAATTACATATATGTATATTAAATTTAGAACGGATCCTTTGTCAACCGTCGTGGTCTAATGGTCTCCAGCGCAGTCGAGCTGACGGATATGTTTCGACGACTCGCGGTCGAGACATATCGAATTAATTTTATTTATCAAATATCGTTAAAATATAAATTAATTTCAATTAAAAATACATAGTTAATTGTTTAATATGAAAACAAAAAAATGGTTCAAAACCTCGCTAAATAAAATTATTATAATTACGCATTTTTATATGGCGATAAGGAACATTTCAATTAATATTCGTTGTCGTTGAACTCAGGTATACCTATAAGAGGATATTTGTGTTCGTGTGGGAGTTCGCAGAATTTATACAAAGCTTAGGCTTTTTACATACCCCCTTTTACCTTCACTTACGATTACAATTCAGGAAAAAATTTGCCACTTATCCGATCGTTTTCATACTTTGCCATATTGCTCATTTTGGTCATCAATATATGTAAGTAAATGTATCCTCCGCCATTACGATGGAGAACAAATATCGTTTTACACGCATTTGAAATTTGAATTTCTGAAAAGTGCCTGACGTTTATCCAGTTTTTAGTTTTAAACATAGATGGCGGTAGTAATTATTGATTCATTATGTTCGGCTAGCTAACGCTAATCTGTGTGTGTATGTTCTCATATATATAATATATGTATAATGTAATGTTGTTTCATTTTCAGATGTTTCATTTTTAGAATAGATGTTTCATTTTTAGCTGTATATGCTTTATCAAGATCGTTAATTTGATCGTGTAATTTTTCTTCTTTTTTTTTTGGTAGTTCAATCACTTTCTCAGTACTGTTATGCTGTGTATATATTACAGTTCATATTTTACTATGTGTAAATTTGATTATGACTTTTTATTTGGCAACATATATATTTTTAATTTAATATATTTTGAATTGATCGTTTCCAGAAAGTCGGATAGGATTTTTTAAAATGTTTTATATGACCTGATTGAAATTTTTATGTTAATATACAGCGTGCTCTTTATTTGTCGGGATTCGATTGATTGATGTTTTGAAAATTGTCTGAAGACGTAAAAAAAAACGCACATCGATAATTTACCAAAGACACGTGGATATATGTACATCAAGTTTCAGATTTTTTTTAATACCTAAGCAATTTGAAGAAACATTCCATATGATTTTTTTTTTTTGGTGTAAAATTATTCTGTTTATGTACTAATAACATGAATAAAAAATATATATGTACATACACTACGAAAGCGATGTTTAAATAAAAAAAAAAAACGATTTTCACAAACTTTATTGATCTGGCGGCAGTGTAAATATTTTTTTTAGAATTTTTATACTATTTTTTACGGACTTTCTAACTTAAGCTGTTTCCGAATTCTTGACCTGCTTTGATGTAATTCATAATATTTTGCCTCAAAATAGGTGACTGGCCTCTTTTACATATGTATTTCATAAAATTCGTAATTTTTTGTATTCAAATTAAAAGTATGCATATATTTAAGGAAGCTCTCAATGACTATTATTTTCAAAATAATCACGGGAATTGTATGGGGACTTTTAAGCGAAACGATTACTATGAATTCACGATAACCATCCGAAACTAATCATATATGACTAATTTAAACTGAAATAAATTACTGTTTATTTATTTTTTCAATATTTTAAAAATTGAAACTATTCTAGAAAAAGAGATATATGAAAAAGTCCACTTTTTCGAAATTTTTATCGAGATAAATTGGTTGGTTGGAAGCAAAGGACTTTGCTTAAATTCAATATATGTATGTTTTTATTTAACGTTTCCTTGATACGACGATAATTTTCCACTGTCTATGGATGAAATTCCAAAATTCATATCTTTTCCTCCAAAATTCATATCTTATGTGTACATATGTACGTGCTAATTATTTTATTTGAGGAAAAAAAATAATAATGATGAATGATGCGTAATAACTCATACTGTATTAGTAAAAGTTTCAAATCACCTTTATTTATTATACAGAGTTTTAGTCCAACCGAGATGTACATAATGTGTACTTGGCTAAAAATTTTCAATGGAAATTTCCACAAAAAAAATCGCATTTGCAATCGGTTCAGGTATTTTTTTTTATTTTATTTGCCGGGCTTAAAATCTGCGGATGATGATGTTAAATTTTAAATGTATGTACATATACGTACGTGTGTTTTAAATATCTATAATTTTTTTTTTCAAACCAACATATGTATTAAGTCTCTTATAAAAAATATATGTACACCTCCAGGGTCTGCGCCCCCCAGGGCTCCGCCCCCGGCGTCTGCGCTCCCTTGGGCAACGCCCTCGGGGTCTGCGCCCTCTAGGGGGCGATGCCCTAGGGCTTCGCCCTCGGCGCCTACGCCCACGGGAACTTCGAATCCTTTGAATCGGAAAAAAGCGAATTATTTGTTCGATGTCGTCAGAACAATAGACTGTAGACGAAAAATACGTAGGTACATACATACATACATACGAACAAACTTTAGTGTTTTATATATAAAAAAAAATGTAAGATTTAATATATTGTAAATATTTTAAA
The DNA here is from genome assembly GCF_051622035.1 of Arctopsyche grandis. Classification (NCBI taxonomy): domain Eukaryota; kingdom Metazoa; phylum Arthropoda; class Insecta; order Trichoptera; family Hydropsychidae; genus Arctopsyche; species Arctopsyche grandis. The sequence goes on from NC_135357.1 coordinate 31,112,683, forward strand.
TTTTTACAATTTTTAGTTAGATGTATTTTTATTTTCAAATGTATATCTGATTTATTATTCCGTTTCATCACAACGAGTCAGTGAAGTCGAAATAAAAGGTAAACGAAACGTATGTTTCACTTGGGTTTTATTTCAATGCAATCGTTACACGTTTTCTTTGCCAAATCTTTTTAACTTCAAATGCCCACTTGGATTATGTTTTCGTCAAAATAGTTAATGTTTTCATTGAAGAGTACTTATTTGAGCCGTTGGTTATTTTAAAATCGCATTATGTAATACAGTGATTTTGAAACGTTAGTGTTAACGTCAGCGTAGGTGGATGCGTAGACGTAAACAAAATTAAGCAAATTTTTAGAACAGCACATTGCTACGTCATTAATTATAGCCTACCTTTTTTTCGTTTAATTATAGATTATTTTTAGAATGCAATTTCGGGTGAAAAATCTTTTTCGGACCATCAATTATGCATAATGCCCAAGTCAAGGTGAAGTTTAATCCGGCATGGACGAAATGTTTAAGGCAACCTTTGCGGCAAACCCGAACGTTTCTCCAGCGATATTATGTTTCGTCTTAACGGGCGCGTTACCATGTCTAAAGTGAACGATAATTAAAAAGTGCGGCAGAAATACGGGCGATTATAAAGTTACGTTAGTCCGTCTCGTCTGTTTCGCTTAATCCCTGGGAATTCGTTTAGAGAGTGATATACATATATATGTATTTATTATAAAAGCGGGGAAAATCTGTCGACGACAGAACTCGATGCAGTGCAATTCATCAGCGGCAGAATCCTGGAATCCTGGAGTGTCATCGCAGCTGGGAAAATGACCACTCGAAACACCCCTGTATCGGGGTCAGACCGCAATTTGTGGAAGGTTTTGATTCATCAAACTGTCGACGAACGAATCCCTGTACAATATCGTAGTCGTAAATTCGCCTCAGAGGTCGATAAATAAACCGGAATGTTGTTTGTACTCATCGCTGGCGATTTTCAACCTTTTTTATGTCTCTGAAAGGAGAGCCTTTCATTGACTTTTGGCTTTTGTCGTTTTTTTTTTTTTTGTTCAAATATTTGTATAGTCGATACTCGTTCTCCGTACGGTCATTAATTGGGATTGCCGCTACGTATATATGAGGATTCTGTTTGCTCTTTGGATGCGAGTTGGTAAGTAGGAGTTCTTAAATGTCCCCTTAGATATATACCGTAGGTGATTCTTGTTTGCGAAAAATACTTAAATCAAAAGTAATTTCTGGGTCAACGCATCGTGTAAATAAACTGGAGAAAATTGAAATTGATCAAAACAATCGGAAACTGTACAAATAGATCTATTTACAAATTTGAGGTTATGTATGTAGTCCGCCGATGACTGTCAAACGAAATCGATGACACAATACTATCTGGGCCTCGTTTGGATGGCAAGTTTTATTACAAAATATGGTGATGCATTTTTTATTTTCTATATCACTATTTCAACAACGAAGTTTTGATAGTTCTAATCTTCGACATGTGGGATGACAAAAATGAAATGGGATGACCTTAAATGGCTTCTAAAATCTTGTATGGTAAAAATTTCGTAAAATATCGTAGTTCTTAAGAGACGATCTGTCCAAAATCAATCCAAAAAGTTGAAATCAGAGAGTTGAAAACAAAGAAAGCGGAGATCGAAAACACAGACGTCGTTTCATACTTTGCCATATTGCTCATTTTGGTCATCAATGTAAGTTAAGGTATCATCCGAAATTACGATGGTGAAAAAATATCGTATTAGACACGTTTGAAAATACTGCATCGTATTACACGGTGACGTTTATCTGTCACATTCATCATTCACATCGGTAGTTTCATTACTTTTCGCCCTGCCATCTCGCTGTCAAATTTGAATTATTTAAACGCCTATAACTTTTTCTTTTTTCACTCTATATTTTATAAAATTTGGTTTATAGGTTCTCGTTATCTCTAATATATAAATATTTATAGTTTTGTGGAGGCTTGCTGAGCCAACGGTCTTGGGTGTTGTCACACCGGCCTTTATGCAGGGTGGCAACACTATTCGGTGAGTCTGACAGAATGACGTTTAACCCATAACCTCAAATCAAAACAAACTTTCTAACCAATGCAGGCTTAATATATGTATACAGATCAAACAGTGATAGTTTTATTTTTAGTTATTAGTTATCAGCTGATTTATTTGCGGAATGGTACTGGTAATGGCTTGATAGGTTGGTGCTGAGGATAATAGGTGATATTTTGATTTAGCCATTTCGATTCACGCGTTAGTATGTACTTAATAACACGATGAGACTTTGTCCATTTTTGGGAAACATTGCTATTAAAATTAGTAATTTGCCGCTTAATATTAATGTTCTTATCCTCAATTTTTCTATCAAGCCCCAATCTATCACAAACATATGAAAATACGGCTGAATTTTTCGCACTTCATGTCTTTTCTTCACGCCAAATATTAAACAGCTCGAGATAAAGACACGGCATCTGAAATAATTCAATATTTTACAGGATTGCTTTTTTTTTAAATAATTGTGTATGGGTTGTGTACTTTAATGTATAATTAATATATAAAAAAATATACCAGCTTAGATTCATGCGGTCATGGAAAGTTTTGGCCCAATAAAATACAAAATATCCAAAATTATTGATAAAAATGACTGCCTAACTTTTTATTAAAAATACTACTACTAAATAGATATTAATATTAAACTAAAGTTATGCAAAAAAATAGTACATACCTGTAGATAAAAATTCCATAGTTTTAAAACAAAATATACACTTAAGAACTTTGAAAGCAGGGTGTTCACTTTAACGTTTAAAACGAGACTAATTCAGGTGACAAATATTGCCGTTACGAAAACTTTTTTTGTGAGCGATGTGTATTTTATTTATTGAGCAGACAACAATAATAATGCTCTCTCAGGAACCACTTATTTATTCTATACTGAGAAATACAACAATTATTAGAATTAATATTTACTTCGTTTTAGACCTAGATTGTCAATTTCGACCAGTGTGTAGCGACGAGTACGACTTGACCAAAGAACAAACACCGTATCGGCCATTTCAATATTTTAAAAACATATTTTTATAATTCATTATATAAATGAAGTAAAGTAAAAATATGTGTGAGTGACAATGAGAGCTTATATTACAAATGTTATAATATATAGAGTGAAAAAGATAATGGTATAGTCGTTTAAACAATTAAAGTCTGACAAAAGGAGTGGGTGGTTGAAAGTCAAACATATAAGGTTACAGGCTAGTGGCTGTCACCGTCTGCAAAATTTTCGGATATGTGTGTATACTGAATATGTTTTTCATTTTCATTTATGGGAAATTTGAGCTTTTTTTCATTTTTTTTATAGTTTTAATGATCAATAATTCGGATCTCTCGAACAAACGTATTATTTTCACAATTTTTCTACACACAATGGTAAAACAGATTTTCGCTGGATGTTCGCTAATTGAGATTGCTGCTACATACATACATTCATATGTACATATTTATTTAAATATTTATGTATGTAACATATACATATGTATGTCTACATATGCGGATATCGTTTGCTATTCTACCATTCTATGTACGTGGTTTTAGTATAAGCATTTCTGTTACTATATTATATAAATGAACAAATGTGTGAATAAGACTTGTTTTTCGAATAATCAAAGGAACAAAATTCAAATCGCTTAACATACAATATGTAAATTCGGATATATAAATAAATTCTTGCTATTATTCGTGGTATGCATAATATTTATATGTAGATATAAGCCTCAATTATTTAATGGAGAATAATAGTGAGGCAATCTTTCGGTATTTCATTACAAATATTTGGTTCAACGAAAATGTAAAAATATACCCTGTAACCATGTACATACATATAAAGGGTTCCTGGTTTTTAAAAGCCCGATGGATCCGGGCCCAATATTTTGAAAATCCGACGTATCCGTGTCCAAAATCAAAATAAAAAAAAATATATAGTACAGTATATCATAATGCAAAAATATAGGCAAAATTACAATAAATTAAAATTTTTATTTTGTTTTCCTAATGTTACCATAATAATACTTTAGAAACTCCAAAGAATTGAGAGACTTATCTTCTATATGGGTGAAATTCTAAATTTAGCCAAATTTTAGTATGCTGTATCGTATTGGGATTTTTTTAAACAATTCTGCGAAATTTAATAAATACATATCAATTAACATCCGAAAATACATTTACGGTCAAATATGTAAATTTGTAGCATTTTATACAATTCGAGATTGCTGAAAACTTGAGATTTGCGAGAAAATGGGTAAGGTTGCCAATTTTTTGGAACCATTTCAATGAAAATTAGATAAAATGGCAAACTTTGATAGTGTTGCGTAGGGGTGGGTGGAGGATCCAAGTAAAAGCCAACAGTCGTTTCACAGCATTTATTGATGATTAAGGAGTTACACGTATTGCTAGTGTTCAATCCAGAATGAATTATATCGCCTACGTACCGCCTTATAAAGGGTAGATCTCTCAGGACGCCTAATCTGTTTACCTGTTGTATAGTCACGTATTCGGATATGTATTTCCAAGACATTGGGACTTCCCGTACCGATTCTGAGAAATAGCTAATAACGGTCATTGTTTAGCCTAAATGCACTTAGAGTCCAGATATAATCTTTGGAAGTAAGTGCATGCATTTAGTTAACCGATAACAGATATCCGTTGGTCTAAGTACAATTCGCTCAATCCACGGCGTACGTAACATTGCCTCCCTCTTAGGTCAAATCGTCCCGATTGACCAACAAATCATAACTGATAAATCTACAGTAGTTACATTTATCTCCGATATCCGTCACAGTTACATTTACAATTACAATCGTTATCTTTACAGTTACAATGGAAACAATGACATTTAAATTCTATTACCGTTACATTAACGTTACCTTTACAATTTAAATTCTGTTACAGTTAGATTAACGTCATCTTTACAATGGAAACAATTACATTAAACTTCCGGTACACTTCAATTTACGTCACCTTTACAATGGAAACAATTACATTAAACTTTCGTTACCCCTCAATTTACGCCTCCTTTACAATGGAAACAAAACATTTAAAATTTCATTACACTACGATTTACGTCACCTTTACAATGGAAACAGTTACATTAAACTTTCGTTACACTTCAATTTACGTCACCTTTACAATGGAAACAATTACATAAACCTTTCATTACACTTCACTTTACGTCACCTTTACAATGGAAACAATTACAGTAAACTTTCGTTACTCTTCAATTTACGACACCTTTACAATGGAAACAATTACAGTTATATTTCTAATCCCCTAAAATTAGTCATCCGATGTTCTACATTTGGAAATCAATATTTGTTAGCTCTTCGGTCCAAAATTTTCTCCAGTGGTTGGTCCATGTTGCTCGTATCACCAAAGTCCAAATTTGCTATGGCAGCCCCGTATTCCTGTCATGTGGCCCAGCATCCTGCTGCAGACCAACGTTCAACCCAGAACGTGCTCCAAAGCCATGTCCCACAAGAATCGCTCCCATCCTCACAAAAGTGACTTGGTCCATGTCTCTCGTGTCACCATCGTCCAAATTTGCTACGGTGGCCCAGTGTTCCTATGTCATGTGGCCCAGCATCCTGCTGCAGACCAACGTTCAACCCAGAACGTGCTCCAAAGCCATGTCCCACAAGAATCGCCACCATCCTCACAAAAATGACGGTTGACCCTGGAAAATGTGCACCCCTCAGTCTGCCACTCTGTTGGTGGTGCTTCTTTTCCGTTCCCTTGACCCTGGAAAATGTGCACACCTCAGTCTGCCACTCTGCTGGTTGTGTTTCTTTTCCGTTCCATTGACCTTGGCACCCAACAGTCTGCCACTCTGTTGAATGTGCTTCTTTTCCGTTCCATTGACCCAACTGAAATCCATTTCTTTCTGATGTATTTTCCCGTTACATCTGCGAGATGATCTAAGCACTGCTGCAACTGTCCATGTATTTTTTTAGGTACTCGTGTTTCCACTAGTTTCCAACTAGATTTTTTTCGATGTTGACGTATATCAATTGTTCCGCTCTCTCTCGTTGAAGTCGCGATCTGGCGTTTCTTCGGTTTCAAATGCCCTCACGTGGTTGATCCAAGTCGCTCGTTTCCCCAACGTTCAAATTTGTTACGGTGGCCCCGTCTTCCTGTCATGTGGCCCAGCATCCTGCTGCAGACCAACGTTCCACCCAGAACGTGCTTCCGTTGCCATTACCTCTGAAGCGGTGCCTCTATCCTCCCAAAAGTGACTTGATTGACTCCGCCGACTGACCAACCAACATTTATCCAATCTGATAAATGTGCCTCTCTGCCGTTGCATGGTTCCGATTGAATTCCATTTCAATCCGTTAACTTTCCGACTCTTCCAATTAGACTCGACTAGTTTCCAATTAGATTTTTTTTTCAGGTTGTTGACATCTGCCGTCAACAAACAGTTGAAGGGAATAGTGGCTTGTAATCGACATCTCTCAGTTGTAGTCGATCTCCGCTCCTCTTCTGACGACGATGCTTTCCCGTGGATCGTCGTCCCCAACAGCCGCTAATTCTTGGTACTTGCGGCGTAAGTGGACCGGTGAACTGCCCTCGTCCCGGTCGCCCTTTGGATGACTCTGCAATTGCCGGATGCTGCTCTCCGATGTTGCCCTTGACAACGCCTCAAGTTGTCCTCTCCCGGCAGCACTTGTACGAAACCTCCCGTTTCGTAACCTCCTTCCGTCATCCCGATGAATTCTTGCTCCTCCGCATTCCTGATCTCCGCTCCTCTTCTGACGACGATGCTTTCCCGTGGATCGTCGTCACCTATAGCCGCTAATTCTTGCTACTTGCGGCGAATTGGCGAACTGCCCTCGTCCCGGTCGCCCTTTGGATGACTCCGCAATTGCCGGATGCTGCCCTCCGATGTTGCCCTTGACAACGCCTCAAGTTGTCCTCTCCCGGCAGCACTTGTACGAAACCTCCCGTTTCGTAACCTCCTTCCGTCATCCCGATGAATTCTTGGCGGCCACCGCCGATAATGTCAAAGTCGAGTTGCAGTGATAACTGCAATTCAACAACCGAATATGTGATGACCGATTCTGTGTGTTGCAGTGAAAACTGCATTTTTTTGTTTCGTGTCTCCATGGCTCGAACTCTCTCCTACAGCTCCCGAGGATGGCTTCGCTGTAGCTTCTCTTCCTTCGCTGGTGACTTTGTTCCACGGCCCATCTTGAATCCCACTTCTGACGACCAGTGTTGCGTCGGGGTGGGTGGAGGATCCAAGTAAAAGGCCAACAGTCGTTTCACAGCATTTATTGATGATTAAGGAGTTACACGTATTGCTAGTGTTCAATCCAGAATGAATTATATCGCCTACGTACCGCCTTATAAAGGGTAGATCTCTCAGGACGCCTAATCTGTTTACCTGTTGTATAGTCACGTATTCGGATATGTATTTCCAAGACATTGGGACTTCCCGTACCGATTCTGAGAAATAGCTAATAACGGTCATTGTTTAGCCTAAATGCACTTAGAGTCCAGATATAATCTTTGGAAGTAAGTGCATGCATTTAGTTAACCGATAACAGATATCCGTTGGTCTAAGTACAATTCGCTCAATCCACGGCGTACGTAACAATAGGAAACGATCAACCTGGAGTCACAAATCCAAGGTGTGGCCAGCAGAAACCAGTGGGATTTGAACCCGTGACCACTTAAAAAATGCGAACCACTAGTCTATTTATTCTTCCGGTTATATCAGGTCAGTTCATAAGTTCGTGCACATTTGCAGGATATTTTTAAATAGTCAAATGACGGAAAGGAAATTTTTAAATGAAAAATGACGAAAGACTGTTCCATGAGATGAATCCATCCTCTCTGTTAATTGTGGCCTTGACTTGAAAAAAAATTAACAGGACGTCTTGAACGGAGTACATCATAAATGCTGCTTTTTCCAACTTTAAAATTTTTAAACCATTTTTTGGCAGTCCTTACACTGATAGTATTTTCACTATGTATATTATTAATTTTTATCGCTGCAGATCTGGCAGATTCGCCACACGAAAATAAAAAAGTATAAAACAGCACGTTTGTATTGATTATCGATATTCATTTTTATTTATGGGTACTAATATGCGTTCGATGTTTACGAAAATTGGTGATAGACTGACCAATACATTGGTCAAGCGATGACAAGTTTCGACAAGTTCGAAATCTTTTTGGTTTAGTAATGAGTCATCGTGAATCCGGTGCATGTTGAAAATGCGCACGAACTTATGGACAGACCTGATATATGTACATGATATACATATATATGTATGTGACCCGAAAAAATATAACTCGAAGTTTAGGATCCACTTGTATAGTATGTATGCTATAAAAGCCGCCCAGTTTTCGTTGAAAATTAAGCTCGGATACATTTTTTCCGTGAAATATGTACGTGGAATATGTAGAGGTATGTAGTATGTATGTATGTATGTATATAAGCATGCATATACTTCCCAGTTTGTACAGTTTCGTGCATGTCACATCCCACGCATTTGATTAAAGGTGAGGAAAGCTTGAGTGATGGTTGTCGCGTGCTCGGATTACATCGACACATCGTCGGCAAAAGGTTAATCTGAGTTTTCTTCTTATTTTCCGCACGCCCACCATTTTTATATTGCAACACCTTGTGGTGTGGCTCGATCGGCTGTGATCTTTCCTTTTTTTTAATGTAAATAAATACAATGGAATCTTTCAATATACACAGATATGTATATGGATGTACACATTTTCGCGGTGAATTTTTTGCCTGTTGTTTCTTTCATACATGTACTAAAATGTCATATACTGTAGTTGTTGTATATTAACAACTAGCTGAACCCAGCATGCGTTAAAATGCCAGCATAAGGCATGCAATTCCCGTTCCCGTTCCCGTTTCAAGTGATGGTTGGAGCTCTAGTAACGTCTCTTCAAAGCCAAAAGTCTTTTCGAACCAACTGGTATCGTGGTTACCAACAAACACATTTCCTTGTAAAATCGTAATTATGAATATTATTATTATTAAGAGGTTTTTTACCGTTTTTTTTCACAGTAATCTTTCCGGACATGCATACAAAAAATCCTGAAAGTTCCATCGTAATCGGAGTAATAGTAGTTTAGGAGCCTATACGAGACAGACAGACAGGAAGAACCATTGTGGCATTAACCAGCAGCGTGGTCTAGTGGTGAATGTTGAATTATTTCGTACTTGATGTTACGAGTTCGATTCCCCGCTAAGTCTCGTTGTTGGCCAGACCTTGATTTGTCTAGGTCGATCGTTTCTTATCAGAATTTGCCAATTTTTATGATTTTCATTGAAACGATTCCTGTAAAATTGGCGTTTCCTTCCCAATTTTCTGTTGCGAACCTTTAGTTATTGTTATATCTTAGGTTTCGCCATATTGCTAACCATAGATGTCTCTGTGGTTGTTTATCGAATATAAAATTCGTATTGTTACGTGCAAGTAATTCATCGTTATTTATCGTATTAATACGATGTTTGTAATATATGTATACTGACCATAGATGTCGGATATTTAGATTTTAATGTATCTATGTAATAATTAGGTGGACCAGGAAGGCGCATTTGGGGCTTACCTGTTAAGCCTTCCTGGTATATTTGTATATATGTATGTGAAAATATGTATGTAAAATAAAAATAAAAAAAATTACAGGAAGAACCTAATGCGCCACAATGGCTTAGATAATAAAACAAGAGGGGAAGAAAAACAAAAAATAAATTGATAGAACACAAAGTAAAAGCAAAACAATAAAATAAAAAAAAACAACATTTCAACACAATCATAAAAAAAAATCAGTTAAGTAATAAAATAGCGGATTAATGAAAATTTAAATGAGCAATAAAATACAAAGATAATTTAATAAATATTAATAAAAAAAAGTTTTTTAAAAACATACTACTTCTATAATTTGTATATAAAATTATTATTTTGAATAAAAATACCAATAATTATATTTTAATACCGGCATCTATGTTTTAAACTAAGAACGGGATAGACGTCAGGCACTTTTCAGAAATTCAAATTTCAAACGCGTCTTACACGATATTTTTGCACCATCCTAATGGCGGAGGATCCATTTACTTATATTGATGACCAAAATGAGCAATATGGCAAAGTATGAAAACGATCGGATACGAGGAAAACTTTTTCCTGAATTGTAATCGTAAGTGAAACGTAAAGAAGGTATGTAATAAAAATACAAAGAAGGGAATATCTTGCAACTGCAGCCTGTTCCGATAAATAAGAACAAGCTACAAATACAAAACATCCCTGGGAGGCCCAAATGGAAGAGAGTAAATTAATATTCCACTCATACATCACATTCAAATTAAGAAAATAATGATGAGCGCAGCTTACCTAGGTGGAAAATATCGCATTCAGGGACGGCAGCAACGATTTCATTGAGAAGTCGAATAGCTCTTGGAATAGGAGCCATTCGAAAAAGAACTGTGCGAGCAGGAGGTACAACCATCAAATGATGATGTCTAGTACGCACATAGTTATTAGGGACATAAAGTCCTAACTGTTCCAGCAACAACGGGCATGACGTGTTACCACGTAGTATCTGGAGAACGAAATGAATTAATGAGAAGTTTCTCCAAAGTTCAAGGAAATTATGCCCTAGCTTGCCCAAAAGGAAAGGGGTAGGGTAGAGATATGGGTTATACCCAAACTCTTTCCTATAGAGAAAACGAAGAAATGATTTTTGCACTTTTTCAATGATAAGAGAGTAATTTGCTTCATGCGGATTCCACACAATCGCATTATACTCAAGCTTACTTCTCACAAGCGAGTTGAAAAGCAAGCGAGAAGACAAAGGGTTGGAGAATAACCGAGCATATCTCAAGACGAATCCAAGTGGACGAAAGGAGACGTCAGCGACTGTCTTGATGTGGTTGTGAAAGGTTAATTGAGGATCAAAAGTGATACCCAAGTCAACCATAGATTCCAAACGCTTCAAGAACACGGATTCAATGCAATATCAGTGACAATAGAGCGAATGCGCACGTCCATAACTCATAATGGCACATTTACTAGTATTTTATATATGTACATATATAGATATGTATTTTATTTTATTTATTCAATCAAACATGTACACTCACCTTTACAGATCGCTCTAAAGCAACCAGTGTACTAATACAGACCAAGAAACACTAAATTATATATAATTACATTATTATTTATTTCTTTATTAAAGTTTAAGTTTGGACCATTGTGGCACTACATGTGTCCACAATGGTCGAAAAAATACAGATGTATGAGAAAAATAAAAATATATACATACATACACAGACCAAAAATTCATTTCCGTAATCATAAAAATTAAATCAGCTGATAACTAAAAATAAGTGTATGTGATGTATGTATTTAAGCTTATTTTAAAAAACTAAATGTATGTAAGCTTATTGTAAATCATATTAACAATTAGATACAACATAACTTCTTATTGAATACTTATCTCGCAGATAAAACCGACTGAGGAGATATACAGTGAAATGTCAGTTTTGACATATTTGGCCAAAAATCAATATATATCGTGTATTACATTACATGAAGCTAGACGCCAAATTTGAAATTTATATATACATATATATGAGAGTTAAAACTATAAATATTTAAATATTAGAGATAACGAGAACCTATAGAGCAAATTTTATAAAATATAGAGTGAATTATAGGCTTTTAAACAATTAAAATCTTATATGGCCATATCAAGGCGAACAGGTTGAAAGACACGGGACGAACGCTTATTAAACGTCAGGAAGGTTTACGGGCCCCGTTTTTAAAACGCGTTGTATACGATATTTTATCTCCAACGTAATGGCAGACGATACATTAACGTGTATTGATGACCAAAATGAGCAATATGGCAAAGTATGAAAACGATCGGATAAGAGATAAAAATGACCAGTAACACGAAAGCCATGTGAAACGTAAAGGAGGTATGTAAAAATACAATAGCATTATAATAATTGCTGATAATGTAAAAATATCAAATAATAAAATACATAGTAGGGAAAGTCTTGCACATATAGCCAGCACCTACATATATATGTATAAGAACCAGCCGCAAATACAAAATATCCCTACGAGGCTCAAATGGAAGAAAAAAGATCAAAATTCCACTCATACGTCATATTCAATTATGAAAATAGTGATGAGCGCAGGCTACCGGACAATCGATGGTCAAATATTGAAAAGTAGCATTGCAAGCATTTATACAATACGATCAATACATGCAAACGCGAATTCATACAAACATCATCCACACTATGTAGAAATGTTTACGGCATTTTTTATTATATAAACCGGAAAACTTTAAGACGCTGAATAACTTTGAGCCGAGATCTTTAAGAGAGATAGGAAAGGAGATGCCACTTTTGTAGGAACCGTTTTAATGAAAATCAGACAAATTGGCAAATTGGTTTATGACCTGGAGTCATAAACCAAGGTCTGGCCAGCAGCCACTAGTGGAACTCAAACCGTGACTACTCTAATCGAAAGCATATAAGCTAATCACTTGTCCACGCTGCTGGTTATACGGCTGTTTGTAATTTGTGTATATTTGTGCAACATCTTTTTTGAGATTTTCGGATTTTTATCCGTATGTTTTATCTGTGAGCATTATGTTTTATGTATGAGCATTATGTTTTATCGGTGAGCATTATGTTTTATCTGTGATATAGTAATGAATTGTTAAATGGAATAATGTAAAACGTAGCCTTTTTATTTTCTATATAAATATACATTTCTTTTAATGTGTTAGGAATTATGCAGTGAAATAAATTTGTCTCTTTTATAGTGCTGTGAAATAAATTTTGAAACCTATTGAAGTTGAAAATCTTACATACATATGTAATACGGCTGCTCCAGGAATATTCCTATTGGAAAACGGCATATTGTCGTTACTTTTATTAAATTTTATAGCCTAGCTT